>NW_018745540.1:600000-847500 GCF_001683475.1 Chenopodium quinoa | reverse complement strand
TTTTGATCATTGGTGTGATAAAATTATGATCACAAAAATGCTCATGAACTGGAGGAGAGAGAAAGTGGGTAGAGAGAGAACGAGGAAATCAAATTTTGCTCATTGTTGATAGTGCTCTAAGGAGATTTTTTTCTGTATTTATACTTCAACATTTCTATTTCGCGATCCTTACATACACCTTTGACCAATAACATCTTCAATCACCTATTAGTAAAACCATAATAAAAGTTAAAATTTGAATTATATATTATAAGACAAACCCTCAATTTAAATCAATTAAAAAAAAAAAATAATAGCAATAACAATAACATTAGCAGTAGCAATAACAGTAAGAATAACAAAAATAATAACATTATAACATTATTAATAACAACGCCATATTCAGTGAAAAGGCAAATGTTGTAGAAAGGAAACTTAGTACAATGTGTGCAAGTCAATAAAGAGTAAGGTTTCTTAAAAAGCAGTTTCTACACACTAATAAATTGTGTTGTAGCATGTCGATCAGGACTATACAATTGCAGTATTTTCCAACCAAATGATTTGTCTATAACAGGCGTCTTCAAACAATCTTTTTTATTAGGCAACGAGGTCATGTCATGATGATTGATTCTTAAATCGATTCTTATTAATACCCTTGGCAATTGATTCCCATTCTTTGCCTAAACTACGATAAAGGGTTATTTTAGTTCACAATGAAAGGGAAACAAGATGACTTTTTTCTTTTTCCCTAAATGCTAGGAAAAATAAAAACCAATTGTAGAATTATCGATTACGATATCCCCCTCAACCCAAAAACCCCATGGACAATGCCAACATGCCATAACGTCCACATCTTTCAGTTTGGCTGCACCTTCATTTAATACAACAGTTGGGAATGGTTTTCCCATCTTTGCCAATGCTAGGCAGATGTCCTTTTATCCCGAAAATTGAGGTTTTTTTTTTCCCTTTAATAGTTATAGTAGATGAAAATCATGCCAAATTTGATGTAAAATTACCATTAGAAATGTCTTGGACAACAACAGGAACAATCTTGCCACAATAGGAATCACCAGAAATGAAAAGAAGATTATTCATGAATCCATCATGGTCCATAAGCCACTATATGCAACCAAAAAGAAATGACATCAGATAAAATTTTAGTCAAAACCCCTAATAAATGATTTACATAGATAATAGACCTTATATATTGTTATAACGGAGTGGGGAAAAAATTAGAAAGAGATAATAAAGGCTTTCATACAACCTACAATGAATAACATAGAAATTAAAATTTAGAAGTAACATTGATCTATGTTTAAATGAATTGAGGAATTAAGATGAATTGGTTAGGTTTACTCATGAACAAGAATGTGCCCATGCATTATCATGAGATATAAAACTTTGAGTTACTGTAAGATGGACCCTACTTTACTAGAATCTCTTACATATAAATTATTGCAGTTAAACATGTAAATGCTTTAGAGGAGGGGGAAAGGTAAGGAAATCCCCACCGAAGTACAAAATCAACAAATAGATGGTCAAGCACTACAGCTCCAGCTTGTGACCTCAAAGCCACAAGATGAGTTGCCCGCCATCAAACTTGATTGGTTGAATTTTAAAAAGTTAAAGGAGAAGGGGTATAGGTTAAATTTTTTTCAACAACCAATATGAATCAGGCTAACCTAGCTCACACGATTCACATTAGTGTCCATGGTATATACACTTCAATAGACTTTGGAGTGTTCACCGAACTATCTAGTGCAATATTTAAAAACACTAAAGTTTATTAGATAAGTGTTCACAAGCACAGATTTTTCGTACTAACAGATGCATGTTATAGGTTTAATAGAGAGATGTTTCCAATCAACAATGCCTAAACTATATGATGACGGATCATCAGAAGCATCAATCCGTCATGGAATGTAGAGATTATAAACCTATTCCTGGCTTACATTGCACACAAAATTAGCCAATTCCGAACATTGATGCAGGCTGCAAATAGCGCAAGCATTTGATGACTTTGTTTTCCTGTGGTGTTTCTCTCAAGAAATATATGCAACTAATGCAAGGCTGCACTGTATCATCATGGTGAACCTAGAAGTTCTATTGACATGTACAGAAAGAAACCAGACCTAAAACAACTTCATTTTCTAGGAAAAAGAAAAAAAAATATAAATAAATAAAAAAGGAGAAACATGTCAATAGTACATTGATATGGAGCAAAATTCAAAATTTCGATTACAGTTCTTGTACCTTTTATCCTAATCTGGTAGACTACAAAGCAGCCGCTTTGTGAGATTCTGCTTTAATAAAAATTGTATTTGTCGATGCCAAAGAGCAAAGAATGAGATGTAGGGGGGCTCTTTGTTATTTTAATGCTAGTTTATCTTTTTATACTCTGTAATTGTGCCCTATGACTCATATAGTAACTAGTTTCCAGTATTTTAACTTGGGAAAGTTTCCTGTTTTCCCAGTAAAATAAATGCTCTAGCTAAAAGAGAAAGGAAAGCTAGCCACAAAAAATAGATCCAGATAAATAATGAAGTAAACACTTAATTCTAAGAAATATATTAGATGGAATTAGTGTGAGGCTGTTGAGCTTTTGGAGCAAATAAAGAATAACATTAGTTTGTCAAATGTCAGGTACAACAATGTTAATAAGCTTAGGGATGCAATTTAATTTAAAAGTTAACCTGAATTTTACTCCACTAATGACAAATAGGAGTTTTCATGATGAAAGGTTTTTGACAAATATGCCTTACCTTACCTTTCTCAAGAATTGATAAATATGCCTTGATGATGTAATATCATCACTGTAGTAACCTTCTGGATTTGTTGCATAAGAAAATCCCGTGCCAACAGGTGAATCCAGAAATATTATGTTAGCTATCTGAACATCAAATACAATAAATTCGTCTTAGTATAGTCACAAATTCACAATTCATTTATCTTCCAATTCTAATCTTAACATTCTCATGCTACAGTCTTGCTTTTACAAATGGAGCTACAGATATCTGAGTCAAATTAATTTATGACTTATGAGAGCTACTACTTTTGATATAATTTAACAAGATATTATTAAAACAAATTCTTGTACCTTTGTCCAAGAAGATGGATTTAACTGAAATGTTGGTGCTTCTGAGTGCCAATTGCAAGCTGAAGTATTGAAAATCAGAGGACCTGCAGAGAGACTTCAATTTCATTACTAAGGGCATAAGTTTGTTTAAAAGTAAGATACATCAAAAACATAAAATAACATGTGTAGTATAATAAAATAAAAAGTTTGTAATTACAATATCTTCCATACTTTGATAACTATATTTTTCACAACAGGTGTAAACTTTAAAAAAAAAGAAAAAAAAACAGATCACATCAGTATAACCATATACTTGTGCATGCAACCTATGAACCTTATCTTCATAATATAGTGATTAGTGACCTTATCTATTCTAACCATTTTCTTAAAGTTGATTTTATCTCCCAATCTCTCACAGTATTGTGCACTTCTTGAAATGAGCTATAAATCTACAATAACAAAGGGAGGAGATTATCACTCAAACTGAAGATGATATTAAGGGGGGTGTTTGGTTCAAGCAATTTAGGTATAAGGTATAGGTTTAAAATGAGTAAAACCTATACGTTGTGTTTGTTTAACAAAATATCAACTTCCAAACCTATACCTCAAACCCACAAGGTATGAGATTTAGTAACCCTAGGGGGAGATAGGTATAGTTTATATAATACCTTCAGGTATCAAATAGAAGGAAAATGTTCATTTCTGGACAAAACAAGCACAAAATATTAAGTAACAAGCTCCATCAAAGTTCATACCTCATCTAATTCTTGATTCCAAACCCACCACTCTACGAACCAAACACCAAAGGGTATTTTCATGATTCTCCAATTATGTAATATATTAATTCAATTCTAAGTTGTAGCAACCATTTGGGTGCTTAATTCGTATATGATGAAGATGCAAAAAGGCTTGCTAGCATATAGATAGTTTCTATCGATATTGTTCTCTGAAAAAGTTCAAAAATGCAACAAATATGTCATTCTGTTAGATAAACAAAAATAATACTTCCTCCATTTCTTTATACTTGAAACACTTCAAATTATGCATTATTCATATATTCTAAGAAAAATACACTTTAATAATCCCAACTATTGGCGATTTACTTCTAATAATCCCAATTAAGGTTTATTATCTAATAATCCCAACAATGCTATGAGTTTGCCTCCGGCACATGTGTTGGCATTACTATTGGCGATTTATGCTATGAGTTGGGATTATAAGCAACAAATGTCAAAGGTACATCACCAAAAAAAAAAAAAAAAAAGCATCACGTTATGAATGCAATGGTACTAAATTTATGCATCAATGGTATCACTGAATATTCAATGGTATTATATAAGCTTCCAATGGAACAATTAGAATGCGATCCCCATCACGTGATGGCAATCTGACAAAAAAAATAAGTGGGGTCCACTTACATACCTCTCTCTTCCTATATCTCTTCTCTTTTCTCTCTCTACCACGTGCTTTTAGATTATTTTAATTATTGTTATGTATTTGCAAATACATAACTATACTACATTACTACTTCATCCTCGGGTACCCATGTCCGACACCTGGCTATTTCGTTATAATTTTCCTTGATTTTGAACTTAAATGAAGTGTCATTGTGTAGTAACCACGTCCGAGTTGAGTCTGACATGAGTATTTGAAGTGAATGAAGAGTCCAAATAACACAGGTTGCGAAGGGAAGGGGGAGGAGGAGAGATAAAGGTGGTTGATTTTGGTGGTGGTAAAATTGAAAAATAAAAAATAATAATAGCCCCTTAATCAACTTATTTTCATTTATTGTTCAAAAAAAAAAAAAAAAAAAAAAAGTTTAAAAAACTTATTTTCATTTATGACAAAATTAAGGCCCTGTTTTTTTTTACTGAAATTATAAAACCAATCACTTCTCGAACAGTATTCGACAACTCACAAAAATTAAGCAAAATTCAGAGTATATAGTTAGTATATACCTTTAGAATATGTATGTTAGTACGGAGGAATGAAATTAGCAACATACCAATCTCAAGAACAAGACCAGAAAGAGCAGAACAACCAGGGCCTCCAGTAAGCCAGACCATAAGTGGGTCTCTTTCATAATCTCTCTCCGATTTTATGAAGTAATAAAATAATTGAACTTCTTCATTATCTCCCACCCCAACATATCTGCAATTTTTTCACTTTTCATTATAAACCCACAATTTAACCAAAATAAGGCCAAAAATAATTATAAAAAAACCCAATAAAACAAATGAAATACCCAGTTTCAAGATAAAATGGGAGAATGCCGGGAAATCCAGGTACAGATTTGACGATTTTGGGTGAAGCTGCATGCAAAATTGGGGTTAAAATATGGAGAAGATAGAGAATTGTAAATAATTTATGTGAGACTGTGTTTCCCATTTGAGGGGTTTAAAATATGGATGAATAATCACAGACACTGTATGTAAAGAAAAAAAACGTTAAGGTTTTATTTTTTTATTTTTATTTAAGCAAAAGTTTGGTTATAGCCACACATTAAAGTTTAATCCAGACCCCTCATAAAAGAGTTACAAAGCTGATAGACCTTAATTATCTATTGTTGGAATGGAGTAAGGAGAAAAATGGGAAAGAGATAAAAGGGCTTTAGTATAGCTAATTCTACCAACCGGTAGAATGATGGAATTCTCCCCTAGGAGTCATGTATTACTATTAACAATATATATATAGGGTATAAGATTAACCTACTTTACATAATTACATTGGGCTAAATATGAACAATATTATTCACATAAATATTGTCTAACACACCCCCTCAGTTGGAGCGAGAGGAGGACGAATGCTCAAACTGGAACGAAATTCCACAAACAACGGTGTTGGAAGACCCTTGGTGAAGATATCTGCATATTGATAAGAAGAGAGCACATGGAGTACACGAATATGACCAAGTGCAACTTTCTCACGAACAAAGTGTATATCCATCTCCACATGCTTAGTGCGTTGATGATGAATCGGGTTACGAGACATATAGACCGCACTAATGTTATCACAATAAACCACCGTTGCCATACGTAACGGACAATGCAACTCTAACAGCAAGTTACGTATCCATGTGGTCTCAATACCTATCTCCTGACTTTTACCATTAGCAACCAACCATGCCTTATGACGCTCAAAATCACCATTAGACTTCTCCTTATAAGTAAAAATCCATAAACAACGAATAACATTTGCATCCGAGGGACGCGGAACCAAATCCCAAGTATGAGTATCAATCATGACATTGTACTCATCACACATTGCATTATACCAGTTAGGATCGTTGAGGGCGTTCACAGGCGACCGAGGAATAGGAGAAATTTAAGGAATAGAGGAAGTAGTAAGTGCCAAACTTGCATATTTTGAATTGGGCTTAAAAATCCCAGATTTCGAACGAGTTTGCATGTATTGGCGGGGTTGGATTGGTGGAGGATGGTTTGGTAAATCAGAAATAGGTGGAAAGTGGACTGGAGTGGTGCTGGGATCTTGTGAGAGACGGCCCACTAGACTACCAAGAGAGGGAGGAGTGCGGGCGTGGGCTGGGGAAGCAGAAAACACATGTGTGCGGTAGGCTGATGTGATCTTGTGGCTGATTGAACAGGCCCACCTAATCCCAGCAGGCTATTATGCCCACTACACAATGGAGAAGAAGAGTTGGGCTCAGGGTTTTGGGCTTGGGCCGGGCTGACAACTTGCATAAGAGGAGGAGGAAGACTGGACTCAACACCAGGTAGTAAGAAGTCATAATCAGTAGAATTCGGCTTGTATTTTGATGAATATGGGAAGACAGACTCGTCAAAAATAACATGCCTAGAAATGATAACTTTCTTAGTGTTTAGATCAAAACACCGATACCCACGAGAGACAAGGGATAGCCAAGAAAAATGCAAGGAGTAGACCGAGGACTCATTTTATTTTGAGAAGTGGCGGAGAGATTAGGATAACAAAGACAACCAAAAGTACGAATATGCTCATATGAAGGAGCTTTATTATAAAGAATGTGCATTGGAGTAAGATTATCAAGAACTCGAGTAGGCCTAATATTGAGAAAATAGGCGGTCGTATGTAATGATTCAACCCAAAAGGAAGGAGGGAGAGATGCATGAAACAAAAGGGAACGACATATCTCATTTATGGTCCTAATCATATATTCTGCTTTCCCATTTTAAGGTGAAGTATTAGGACAGGATTGTTTCCAAATCATGCCGTGGGTTTTAGACAATAAAGTGAAACTATCATTATTGTTTCGGGGTTTTTTGATGTCCTTCGGGAGAGTTACAATTCTAAGACTGACTTCTAGACGCCTGTATCTGCAAAACAACGGAGACTCCAGTGGGTGGGAGTTCCGCCTTAGACGATCAAGTTAGAACGTGAAGTGCGAAAAGTAAAGGGTCTCTCTCGAATTCCAAGAGAGAATCTGCAATGTGTAATTGCTCAGTTCGAGATGTCAGATGCCTGACTTTCTCTGATGGAGAGTTAATGTGAATTGAATATTTCTGAATAGATGTTCCTCAGAGGGAAACATCTCCCTTTTATAGAGTGTTGGAAAACGTGCCCAATACTAGGTTTCAGTAAACCTAGGGCTGATTGGGCTTTTCCTGGAACTTTGGGCCGTAAGAGGCCAGCTTTCCTGGTTGGCTATCTGTCTGCCACGTGTCAAGGCCTGATTGGTCCACCTTGGACCTCTCACGAGGTGACACGTGGCGGACTTTGATTGGTCCACGTGGATGACACGTGGTAGGATTTGAGTGGTCCACGTTGCAGGGAAAAATCCCCTTATCATTTGCCCTTCACAGGGGTGACGTGACATGCCACGTCACTAGTAGAATAAACTAAATTGGAAGCGGTTCAAAACCGTAATGGGAAGCGGTTTTTGAACCGCTTCCAATTAGGGGGCTTCCCATTGCCAATTAAAATTGGAAGCGGTTTGAAATGCTTCCCATTTGAAGGGAATGGGAAGCGGTTCAATGCCTGAACCGCTTCCAATTATGCCTTCAAATTATAAATAAAAAATAAAAAATAAAAAAAAATCACAAAAAATCAGAAATTGATAAAAATGAAACATATGTAACAAAATATAAAATTTCATTAATAATTACTTGTAAAATTACATTTTAATTAAAAAAAAAAAGAATTAAAGCTACTACACACCACCGAAACCACAGCTATTCTGCCACCGCAACCACCACCATTCGACCACCACTACCTCAACGGACAACATAAAAAAACCTAGTGAATACCACCAAAACCACCATCATCCTGCCACCGCCACCGCAACCACTGCAATTCTGCCACCACCACCGCAACGAACAACCTTTAAAAAAAAATTAAGTCAAAAGTTTACTAATTATGCAAATAAATTAAAAAAATTCATTAACACATCAATAAATTTACAAACCCTAACAAAATTTCAACTTAAAAAATGCAAATAAACCATAAATCTAACCAATTTACAGCAATCTAACATAACCTAATAGTTCAGAAATTCATATAAAAGATGAAATTGGAAAAAAAAAAAAAAAAAACTAGATCTAAATTCTTACTTTAATTATAATTCGATTTGAAAAACGCCTCGTCAGTGTTGTTGGTTCTTCGCCTCGTCGGTGGTTCTTCGCCTCGTCGGCGTTGTTTGTGTTGTGTTGTTGGTGCTCAGTGGTGGGGTCGTGGGTCTGCTCGGTGAGAAGGTGATGAAAATGGCGTGAAGAAGATGAAGAGGAGGAGAGAGAAAGAGAACGGAGAGGAGGAAGGAGCGAGAGATGCGTGAAGGAGCTCAAATGAAAGTGAGAAAATGGAGAGGAGGAGAGAGAAAGTATGAGGGGCGTGAGGGAAAATGGAGAGGAGGAGAGAGAAAATATGATGGGCGTGTATTTATATGAAAGAAGCCGATTTTTTTTTTAAGGAAGCGGTTCAACCCAAACTGCTTCCAATTTCTTCTGCTTTTTGTTTTTTTTTTTTGCCGGGTTTTTTTATAGAATTGGAAGCGGATTTCAATACCCGCTTCCAATTAGTGGCTTCCCATTACCTATTTTCTACTAGTTCGTGGCGCCTGTGACAAGTGTCACGCCATGATTGGCTAACGGTTTTTACCGTTTTTTTTTTACCCTTGAAATTCCCCTGTATAAATAGGGGGTGTCCAAATCATGTGGACATTCTAGAAACTTTTTAAGACAGAACTTTGGACGCCTGCTCTGACTATTTGGAGGACTGCCGCTTGTTTACAGACCGCCTGTTCCCAGACCGCCTGCTTCTTCAGCTGCTTAATTAGTTTTTCAAAGGTTCCAAGACTTCCCTACTCAAAGGTAACTGCCTGTTCCCTTTTGCACTTTCTCTTTATTTTTTCTGTTTTCAAAAATGGTAGCCCAAAAGCACCCGGCACGACCTAGGTTAGTGATCAGCCGGTCACCGGGGACTGCTGAATCTAAAACTAGGAGTGCCGCCTGCCCCATGCTGGACCACCCTTTGCGAATTGCCCAGAGTCCGACTGTCTATGTGTCTGTGCAGGACACCATGGCCAGAACAAAGAGAACGACTAGGATAACAAATTCAGACGGCTCCTCATTCTACGCGCCCATTAGCGAGATCTCGGACGTGCCGACAGGCGTCCCTAGCACCCCAAGTGATTCTATTTTGGCAGAATCAGGGGAGGAGGTTCAGAATGAGCCTCTTATCATTGATCTATCCGGGCAGGCGACTGCTTTGCCCGAGAGATCGAGCAACGACTATGAGCCCAGCACCTCTAGTCAGCACTTTGGCGACTCGGAGGAGAAGCACTCTAGGCTACATACAGCGAGAGAGAGCCATGAGGTGGAAAAAGGGGAGAGATGGGCAGAGCCGGCTGCCACCCAAAGGGAAATGTATACCCCATACTTTTGCCATGTTCCTAAAGGCAAGCGCAAGGCCATGTCTGAAAAAATAGGGAGTTTTAGGGCTGACCATGTAATGGTCATGGTTACATTCTAACAGTGTCGGATGCCGAGGATACGGTAGTCTGGCCAGAGTCGTCCAGCTACAGGGACGAGTGTTTTGGCTGCTATGAGGTGGCCATTAAAGCTGGTTTAATATTTCCTCTACATCCAGCTGTAGAGAGGATTTTGGATGGGTACCAGCTGGGTGTCTGGCAACTGGCCCCAAACTCATGGTTCAACATCTTGGGCTATGTTGCTGGCTGCGAGATGTATGGGGTAGAGCCAAGCTTTGAAGCTTTTTCTCATATGAACTACCTTAGTCGGACCCCAAAAACAAGCGGTACCGGCTGGTACCAACTATCTAGCCATAAAGGCTACATGATGACCATGGGAAAGGAGAACAAGTGGAAGGATTGGAGGAACACCTTCTACATAGTCTCCCACCCTAATAAGGTCAAGAACAAGAAGTACAACAGGTAGAACAGAGATCCACCTTACCTAACAGGCGGATCTGATCTGCCGCCTGTTCCTCAACAAGCAAAGGAAGAGATCCTGGATAGAGGGCTCTTCAAAGTTTACATACAGGCGAACCCCGAGACTGGGGTGAGGGAATTCCTCCCTCAAAATTAAATCCCAAAGTATAAGTGGTTATATGATGGGAAATACCTGGCCGCCTACAGCCTTAGCGAAAAGATGCCGAGAGGTAGAGGACCGCCTGTTTAGTGTGTCTTCATAGACTTGACTAATTTTGTGTTTAACCATTTGATTCATCTTTTGCAGATAAAGCTATGGACAAAATCTCGGCCTCCAAGAAAGTAGCCGCCCAACTCCGCGCAGCCATTCTTGGCAAGCGGTCTACCGAGGAGTCGGCTGCCAAACAGGCGCCTAGGGTGAGCTACTTTACCTTAGCATAATTTCCTCTCTTTTTAATTATAATATGTTTGTCGCCTGTTATTGATTCATTGACTTGTTGTAGAGCGACACTGTCAGACCTTCTTCCTCTACCTAGCCGGACCCCAAACGTCAAAAACAGACGACTAGGGAAGTGCCGACTCCTGGCAGCGCCAGGAGACAGACGGCCGAGAGGCAAGGAAGGACTCCCTAAAGTGGGGCAAGGACTCCGGCCACCCCTGGGAGCAGTCGGCCTCCAAGAGAGGCCGCCAGAGGTATAACATGCTTAAATCTTCAAAGTTTAATCAAGCAACCGACTCCTCTGGTTTCAGGCGGCTGGCTTATTGTTTATATGTCGCGCATTTAATCAGTCTTCTTTGCAGATGCCCGTCAAGAGGCGGACCTGGTTCAGATGGCCAAGGCCATGCTGAAGGCCATCCCTGTTGAGGACAGGGACTCTGTTAAGGGAGTCGGCACCCTTAACCTTGAAGCCATCCTGGCTCTCCTTGCCGAGGTAAACTTAGTAAAAAAGTTCTCTCTCTTTTAATTTAAACGTTTGCCTGGTCGCCTGTAACTGACGACCGTTTTTGGCCGGCTGCAGTCTATGCTGCGAGTGTATGGTCGCCGCAAAAACCCATCATCGAGAAGAACAAAGAGGTAAAAGCTGCGAAGGCCATGGCCGCCTCTGATTCTGATAAAGCTATATTCTAGATAGCTCAAAACGAGATTCTGACCACTGACATACTGTATTACCAGGCGTCCGCCACTTTGCAGGTCAAGAAGGACTTAAATAATTCTTGGAGCTGGTGAAGTCTGTAAAGGACCTCAAAGCTGAGATGGCGCCTCTAAAGGAGGCGGACAAGGAGGCCAAGGGACTCCGCGCTCGAGTGAACAAGCTCAAGGGCCTCCTGTAGAATCAAGAGGCTGACCTCACCCAGAAACTTAACGAGAAAGCTGATGAGGAGAAGATGGCCATCGTTTAGGACATGATGGAGGACACCAGCGCCATCATGAAGATGACCTGGGCGGCCCTCTTCCCTGATACCGGCTATGAAAAATGGGAGAGCCAATTCGCCGTGATCAATGCAACAATAAAATCATGGGGCAGGCAGACGGCGAGGAGGAGGCAGATGATGAGGCGTCCGACTGCACTTCCGGGGAGTCAGACCAGGAAGAGGAGGACAAGCAGGAAGCGGACGGTGATGAGGAGCCGCCGCAGAAGGAGGCGGATGCCGATAAGGAACAGGCGCCGGTTGATGATCCAAATCAAGCGGCTGTCAACACTGTAGGTCCTCCTCCAGCTGCTTGAATTCCAGTTTTTTATATGTCAACTTTCTTCGGCCTGTGTGCCGCTTGTTCTGTATTTTTACCCGACCAAGGGTTCGGGGTGCATTGACAATTTTTAAATATTAACTTTTACAGTCGGTCACCTGGCCGACTATTTATATAAATCATTCGGCTATTTTGCCATTTTCTTCAAATTTTGAAGTTTTTAAATTTTTGCGTTTCATGAATTTTGCCAAGTGTATTTAGCTTGCTTCTTGTTTTCATGAATGCCTTTTATACCGACTATTCTTGCCCCTGGGCGACTGGCGCTTGGTTTTCAAAGGTGAGTTGATTGACTTGGAATTTTTGATACTTTTGAGTATTACTAATTCGAAGTCAATCAATCACTATGGTGATTGCCCCAAACCAGGCAGACAGTCGGCCATTGCCCAGGCGAACACTTAGCATAACTCGGCTCTCAGCCTCAATATAGTTCTTGACGAACCTTGGTTTGTCACTAAGTTTCGTACTTAGTTTATTTTATTGATTGTATATAGTCCGTCTGCTTGGTGCTTGTACAGAACAGGCGCCAATCTGGACGTTTTTAATCAAGGTAGCTTCCTCGGTGTGCTAACAATAATAGGAACAGTGGCCGAAGGCCGTCTGTTTGCCAATAAACAGGCGGTTTCATTCGTACCTTTTAGATTCCAAATGTAAAATGTTGAGTGACTATGAGCTTTTTAGGTTGATCAATCTCCGTCACTTGTACTTGAGTAATTAAAAGAAATAGTCGACTGTGGTCGTTTGTTGTGTTTGCAACTTAGAAGAATAGTGGCCGAATACCGTCTGTTTGCTAAAAAACAGGCGGCTTGGTTCGCACCGTTTAGGTTCCATCTTAAGCTTGCCGGAGTGACCATGAGTTAACCCTTGGGGTTAATCAATCTGTCACTTTGATTTGAGTGAGTAGAAAAAACAGGCGGCTTTGGCCGCATGGTTCCTCTTTATTCGCCAAGTTTTGCTTGGTTATTTACTCAAATTAGGCCGACTGTATTGTCCCAAGCAATAATAGGCGGTTTCTGACTTAGATTTTAACTGTCTACCACGTGTTTACAGTATAGCAGTACGTTTATCTTTGTCTCAGGTCAAACGACTACGAGGTTGTCAAGTAGACACTCAGTAGGGCCATTTGTTTTAGGTTTATAGAGCAATGTGCCACCCAAATGGGAGATGATCTCTGCGACGAATTCACTCGGATGGATGTCGCCGGACGCCTGCTCAAGTTATGGGACAGACGTATTAGTTTAATTTTTAAAAAGATCATTCGACCATGGGCCTTAGGGTGATCATCCGGCCTGTGGCCTCATTAGATTGTTCAGAAAAGAACAGATTGTTAAGTGGTCTAGACTTAACGTTTTTACTCAAGTACTTGAAAGAAATAAGGCCTACTGTGTTCTGCACAGGCGGCTTGTCCCACTAAGGAGACTTGCACAATAATTGAAATAAATTGCAAACTTTATTCATATGTTTACAAATGATTTACAAATCTCAGAAGTAGTACTTTTTTAAGTTGTCTACATTCCAAGTTCTGGCTAGCTGCCTGCCGTCTGGTGTTTCTACGCGGTAGGTGCCGCCACTAACTTCTTCATAGATTCGGTAGGGGCCGTCCCAGTTAGGAATCAACTTTCCTTGCTCGTTGGCTCTACCGACTGCTTCCACCTTTCGTAACACAAAGTCCCCTACTTTAAGGGGCCGCTTGTGTACTCTTTTATTGTAAGCCCTCGTCACTCTCAGACGATAGATCTCATGGCGCAAGGCTACATTGCCCCTGCGTTCTGGAAGTGAATCTAATGCTAGCCGCATGGCTTCCCAGTTGGCCTCTTCATCATAAAGCATGACTCGAAGAGTCGGCTCATAATACTTAATAGGCAGAACAACCTCTGCCCCATAAACCATGAGAAATGGAGTTTCACCAGTCGCCCCTTTTTTAGTCGTCCTGATGGCCCACAGAACATGCGGTAGCTCGTTAGCCCATAGACCGCCGGCTCTTTTAACTTTCTTTTTGATGCCATCAGAGATTAACTTGTTAAATGCTTCAACCTGGCCGTTTGCTTGGGGGCGGCCGACTGATGCAAAACAATGAGAGATCCCTTGGTCTCCCAACCAATTCTTGAGAGCAGGCATCTCGAATTGAGGTCCATTGTCAAAAACCATAGACATGGGTACCCTATACCGAGTGATGACATTTCTCCAAATGAAGGAGATGACATCTTTGGTTTTGATGCCTTTGACTGCCTCCGCTTCTACCCACTTGGTGAAGTAGTCGACTGCTACCAAAATATATCTCCGTCCGCCTGTAGCAGGCGTATAGGGACCCAGAATGTCCATGCCCCATTTGGCGAATGGTACTGGGCTATGGATAGCTGTCAGGTCAGTGGTCGGATGACGGATGAGCTTGCCAAACCTTTGACACTTGTCACATTTTTTAACCATCTCCATGGCGTCTGCTTCAAGGGTAGGCCAGAATTAGCCTTGCCGCCTAACTCTCTTTGCTAGTGTCCAACCGCCTATATGGGAGGCACAGAACCCTGAATGAAAATCTTCAAGGACCTCTCGGCCCTTCTCTGGGGTAACACACTTCAAAAGAGGTTGTAGATAACCCTTCGTGAAAAGTTACCTTTTGTGAATCTCAAAGTTAGACGCACGCTTTTTCATTACAATCATCTCTTGGTAAGTATCCGGCAGGGTGCCGTCTGATAAGTATGCCTGGATGCCATCCATCTAGGTTGAGCATCGATCAAGGACTCCAATAGGTTCCTCCTCAATGCTCCTTTTTTCCATCACCTCCCAGAAAACAGACCTTGGTGTGTCACAGGAGGCGGATGATGCCAATTTGGAGAGGGCATCCGCCTGGTTATTCTCAGACCTGGGCACTTGACTTAGGTGGAATTCCTCAAGCGTCCTGGCCTCTTCTTTAACCGCCTGTAGATACTTGATCATAGCCGGATGCGTGGCCTCATAGTCACCATGGTATGGGCTAACAATCAATTGTGAATCAGAACAGGCGTCCACTTTCTTTGCCCCAGCCGCCTTGCACATACGGATGCCGGCTAGTAGGGCTTCATATTCTGCCTCATTGTTTGAGGCTTGGAACTTGAATCGTAGTGCATATTCATACTTGTCTCCCTCAGGAGACTGACATATGATGTCTGCACCACATCCGTTCATTGTGGAGCTCCCGTCCACATATACCCTCCAGACTTGGTCAGGATTTTCCAGATCAGCAGGTCTAGTCATTTCAACTATGAAGTCGGCAAGTGCCTACCCCTTTACTGCTTTCCTTGGCTCAAAAGTAATTTCTAAGCTTTGCATTTCAATTGCCCATTTAATCATTCGGCCGGATGATTCCATTGGCTGGTTAGTGTAGACCACGACCGGATGTGCCAAGAAGGCTTCAGCTTCTTAACTGCCATGAAGAGGACCAATCCAAATTTTTCAACCATGGGGTACCGTAACTCAGCATTTTTCAGGACATGGCTGATAAAATAGACGGGGAGCTAGCAGACGTCTCTTTCAGCAAGGTGAACGACACTGAGAGCATGATCAGAGACGGCCAAGTACATAACACTTCCTTTGACAGAGGGCTGACGAGCCTTGGCAAAGAGTGCAAGTGTTCCTTTAACTTTTGGAAGGCCGCCTCTGCATCCTTCCCCCATTCAAACATAGTCTTCTTCTTGATTTCTTGGAAGAAATAGAGGCACTTGTTGCCTGACCGACTGAAGAATCACCCCAATGCCGCCAGACAACCTGTTAATTTTTGAACTTCTTTTACAGTACGGGGCGACTGCATGTCTATGACCGCCTGTATTTTTTCTGGATTGGCCTCTATCCCCCTTTGATCAATCAGAAACCTGAGAAATTTCCCAAACTCAACACCAAAAACACATTTCTTAGGATTGAGCATGATCTGGTGCCGCCTAAGTGTGGCGAATGTTTCTCGGAGATCTGTAAGATGGCCCGTCTAGAGTTTGGATTTAACAATCATATTATCAATATATGCCTCCACATTCCTTCCTATTTGATTAATGAAGGCTGTATTAATCAATCTTTAGAAGGTAGCAGGCACATTCTTCAAACCAAACGACATCACAGTATAGCAGAATAACCCTTGATCAGTGACGAATGCCGTCTTTTCTTGATCTTTCTTCCACAGGGGTATCTGGTGAAAACCTGAATACGCGTCCATGAAGATCATCAAGGCATGGCCGGCTGTGGAGTCGACCAGACTGTCGATCTTTGGGAGAGGATAGCTATCCTTCGGACATGCCTTGTTCAGCTCTGTGTAGTCTACACACATGCGCCAGGTTCCATTTGGCTTTTTAACAAGCACAACATTGGCAACCCAATCAGGGAAGTAGCATTGCCGAATGAAACCAGCATCTAACAATTTTTTCACCTCGGCGGTTGCCGCCTAGCTTCTTTCTTCACCATGGTTCCTCTTCTTTTGCCTTACCAGCTTATTTTTAGGATCCACAACAAGTTTGTGGATGGCTAGATCCGGGCTGATGTCTGGCATCTCGTCCACTTCAAAGGCAAAGATGTCTTTGAATTCCTTCACCAAGTGGTGCAAGTCTGCACCGAGTTCAGCAAAAGCAATCGTCCCGACCATTTCGCTTTGAGCCGTCTTAAAAATTGGATGACAACCTCCACATTCTCAGGGAGCACTGTCAAAGACCACTTCACTTTCAGCCGTCTTTAAAATCTTCTCGTATTCACGCTTTGGAAGTGATAGTTTCTCACGCTTAGTAAAACCTTACTCTTCAAGATCTTACCGAGCTCAAATTGATTACTGTAGAAATCTTCCTCTAATGGTTATATCTCGCCTGGAGAGTACTATCGAACCATCTTTGGAAAATGTGACCATAATCGGGCCGATCACCAATCAAATGCGATCGTAAGCGGGCCGATCACTTCTTAACGCGTTCAATCAATATATAATCAAGATGAGGTTGTCATCAGGCCGATCATCAATCAAATGTGATCGTAATCGGGCCTATATCTAATCAAAGGTGATCATAATCGGGTCAATCATCAATCAAATGTGATCGTAATCGGGCCAATCATCAATCAAATCAATATCTTTGGTAAACTTCTCAAGAATAACTTGTTTATCAATTGCTCATCACGAGGCTCCAAATAAAAAGATCAATTTCTCATCACGAGGTTCAAGTGAGATGATTATCATCCGACATACCGTTTTGTGGCCACGTCAGATTTCATCACGCGGGGACAGCTTTGCCGCGACGCATTAATTTTGTCACGCCACGTTCAATATTATCGCCTTGTGTTGGGATCAGAGCTTATAAACTCTTTCTTTTCGCTGCTGCTGCTCACACTTTCTCACTTCGTTCTTGCTTAATTCTTCATCAAACCTTCTATAAAGGTTCCTCGGCTTCCAGGGACTTATGTACCTACATCCATATTTTGGACTATAGGACTTTACTCATGGTTGCCTAAGGTTGACCCAAGATTCAGTGTACTTGACCCATTATGTGACTCAATGTACTCAATTCAACTCGATGTGCCGATGTGGTGAAATGACATTACTTAATGTGCATGACTCGTGTGTGCATACTCAACTCGATGTGGTGACATGACTCAATGTGCATGACTCGAGTGTGCATTGTTTTCCGTCATTTTTGTGGAGGGTACCAACTTTATTCTGAAAAGAAAGACGGGAAATGAAAAGAGGTAAAGTGTTGGTGGAAAACGAAGTTTTTTGAAATTCCCCAAAAGGAAAAAGAGATGAAAGGAGTGAATCAAGTAGTGATGCAAGTTGAATGAGATTAATCAAGTGTATGTGTTAATTGTTTTATCTCATGTTGCAAGGATTATGGCATCCTAGTCTATCTCAATTGATGAAAGTATATTGGTAACTAAGGCTTGGAGGCTAAGTACTTCATACCTTGTGATGCAATGATGATTATGATAAGGAGTGATTCTTAAGATGACAAGGCATGCTTCAAAGTTGTATCAAGATTTCATGACAAAGGGTGCTAAGGGAAGGATTATTTGGCTATGTATTTGTGATGTTTGTGAGAGTGACACTAAGGTTAGGCTGCAAAGGCTAAGGGTGTGGAGAAATATTTTGAGAATATCCAAATGATGGTGACTCTTAGGCTGGGTAGGCTAATGAGGCAAGGATCAAGCCCCCAAGTCTAGCTCTAAAAGGATAAGGATGAGCATTGGAGATCCCTTGATATGATCATGCATGAATGTGAATGAATGTGATGAATAATTATTACGGTCGCACCCCAATGTGAGGTTGCCTATGTATCCGTTAGGAATCAGGTCGAACATAGCTCTAGCCGAACCTCGCACAAGTGTGTGTACACCTCAAAGATCTCTTTTAAGGGTTGTAACAGGGTTAGGCTAAAGGTTAAATAAGAAAGAATGAAAGCTCAAGACCCAATATAAGCCCCCAAGGTGTGCAATCTTATATTTAAACTTTCTATTTGTATGCTTGAGGTTTCTCATTTTTGAACTTGCTTTTCTTGTTTCTGCATTTGAGGTTTGTTTTTTAATCTTCTTTGTATAATTGTGGGCAATCCCGATCATGCGGTCTATCACTCACTTGGCTTTCATGTTTCTTAGGCACGGTGCTGAGCACTCGATAAGAGACACAATCTGAGACATGTTCTTATCAAAGACATTGGAACACTTATCCTTTTGCACACATTTATTGCTTTTTTGACTTTTGGAATTTTGAGACTTTGGTAAAAGTCACTCAAGCTTTTTTACTTGGCTTTGAAAATTGCATAAACTGCACACCATCCCATCCCAAGGTTAGGTAGATGTGGGTTGAATAAATGAAATCTATCGTTAGACAAGGCTCAAAGTGGTTTATCAAGAAAGAGATTATATATTTGAAAGGGTGAATGTGATATGATGTGGCTACAAGGGGTGCCTCAAATCACTGGTATACCTTGTGCTTAGCTCAACGTTTTTTTTTTTTTTTTTTTTTTAGTGCAATGCAATGATCATATGCAATGAAATAAATGCTCATTTTATTGAAATGGAAAGGATAAAAACAAACTCATGAAGTAAATCTAAAGAAAATGATAGAGGGTTCCTATGCTAGACTTATTAAGGGAAAGGGAAATCAAAAGTAAGAAAGAAAAAACATGAAAATCGTAAAGATGCAGCGCCTTATGCCTTGTCTTAAAAGCTTTCAGGTGGAAGTAAGGGTTATTTGTGGATTTGAACTTGGAAATGTCAGTGGCAGAGAACTTGTGCGGAAGAAGATCCTTTTCCAGTGAGATTCCCTTGGTACTCCTATCAATGTATTTATAGTCATTGGAAACTTAGCTTAATGTCTCTTCGATGCGTTTGATTGTCTTAGGTGAAACATATTTGTCAGGGTCTTCGGCCTTCTCCATTCGAGTGGTGAGTCCTTTGACCAATTCAACAAGATCATCTACGGTCTTTTTGGATTATGTCAACATCTTCTTGTTTAGCTGTCATTGGTTTTGCCTTTCTTCTTGTTTGTACCGGGCTTTAGAAAAGGAGTACTTGTACGAAGGTGTTATCTTAAATTAAGCACCCTTCCTTCCTTGACCAAACGCTGTAGAAAGGGGAACAATGAACACTTATTGTCAATCACATGACTCGAACTCGATTCAACATGCATAGATGGGGAAAGATCATGTGTTTAAGGGGAATGATATGTATGGGGAAAGCATGAAAGAGAAAAGTATGTGATGGTGGAAGGTGTTTAAGAAGAAAGGTATAAGATATGTAACGTATGGAAAGTGATGTAAAGGGAAATAATGTATTTGTGGAAAGATATGGAAATTCCCGAGAATAGGATGGACCCTTAACTCGAATGACAGAAAGGATGACTCACGCATGGACCTAAGACATGGTCATGATGTGAAGAAAGTATGTACAAGACTCGTGTAATAACCATGTGACTAGACATGTGGTTAGACTCAAACAAAGACCAAGTTAAGACCTCGTTTATACATTAAACTGGTTAAACATGAAGTTAGACACAACGCGAAGACTCGGAAGGAATCAGTCGATCCATCGCAGGACGCTGGAACCATCGCAGCGCGATAGAGACCACTATTCTTCGCCACAGACCAAATTTTCACGCCGATATTGGAACGTCAATCTGATATGTTTTCGGTGACTCTTTCGAAGGTTTAATCCTATGGTCTGCTAGGTCGAGTACATTTAGACTTTATAAGTTCATATTAATTAACCAATTTAATTAAGAAAAGTCCTTTTTAGTCCTTGGTTAATTCATTAGACTTTATTTACAAGAAAACAAGTCAACACAAAGGGTTAGTTTAATCACAAATAAGGTATGCACAAATAAGAGATGCACAAGTAGTCAAGTAATCACAATATGATTCAATGAGTTTGCCACCTAACCATAGCTCTAGTTCTCTAAGGTTAAGGATTATGGTGTCCTAGAGGTTCCATGGTTATGAGTGCGGATGCATCGCGCGGAAGCCTTACCTTAGAAGGGTTGGCACGATGGATGGGACCCCGCAAGTCAAACTCGCTTCCATGGTTAAGTGAATTCACAAACTCGGATGCACCCATTGTTGCACGGAGCATTCATTAGGGTGTTGGAGCGTGAACCCCAAGGGCTAAAACCATATGTAGAACAAATATGGGTTCAGAAAAGTAGAAAAAAACTCAATCAGAAAGTAAAATCGTCGAGACAGTACTAGGATCGGGCAAAACAAGAAGACAGAATTTTGGCACAATGTCGTCAGATCGCATTGCTAGAAGGCAGGAACCAGCGATAGCTCCATCGCGGCACGATGGAACTATCGTCTGACGATAGTTTCTGACGTCTTGCGATGGTTCTAACGCGCTACGGCAGTTTCGATGTTCGATGTTTTTCCGATTTTTCATAGTGTCTTTTCGATTATAGTTATGAAAGACATTTTCGGCCTTTCCTACGTGTATATTCCTATGTTTTTTTACACATTACAGATGGTCTTTACAATGAAAACCTTCTTTATGTTTATGCCACAATGTGAATCAAAATTACGCACAATGAATATCTTTTTCAAGTCTCATCCACTCACTTTAAATTAGTTGCCAAAAAAATTTTAGGAATCAATCTAGAAATCCTCCCTAGCGGAGTCGCCAAAAACTATAGGGAATTTTTCCAACTTAACCTTTTGAGCCCCACTGTGTTCATGCTTTTAGGCATGGCAGTGCTCCAAGAAAAGGAAGCTAGAGAAAGAAGAGTCTCCACCAAGTTTTAGGAACTTGCAAACCGTTCACTGGTGCGAAGGTTACACCCTATTCACGATCACGGAGATCGCTAACTCCATAGTGGTCCGGAACCATGACTGGATGTTTGGGGATAATGGTATGAATTCAACCTAAAAGAGCTTGAACCCACCCTAAATCTGTCTCTACTTAATTCTTATATTATTCATGTGCACTTTTCGATCAACATACATACATTAAGTTAGCCCTAAACCTGTTTAATCTACGTTGGTTGATTATTAATGCAAAATCAAATCTATTATTGGTTATCACTTGAATTAAAATCATATTAAGCCTAAATCAAATTATTAATTATCTTATTCGGCGTGATTTCATGTACAAATTCCCTTTAAACCTACAAGAAGGGGCGTGATAAAGCAATAACAATAAATCATGAATAATCAAGCAACATATAATTGACACAACAATCATCATCATAATCAAAATCATCAAAACATCATTACTAAGATCCTAGACATGATACTAAACGGATTAATAACAAATCCTAGCATGTCACTAAAAAAAATCATAATCAAAGCATTATCCTAAACATGATGCTAGAAATCATAAAAAGCATCCTAATATGATACTAGGAATTAAAATAATATTCTAAACATGATTGATAGTCAAAGAATAAAGATAGTAGATCTACTCACTTTGATGCCTTGGCTTTCTTGCTATTAAAACAATAAACACGTTAGTAACTTCAAGAAATAAATTAATAAAGTAAATAAATCAAATATGAATTGAAATATAGATTTGGGACCAAACCCCCTGAACTATCAACCTTTTACGTCGAGGTCGAAAGCAACGTCGAGGATGGCCAGGAGTATTCGAATCTCGTAAATGAGGTATTGTGACTGATTGGGGAGAGTATCAAGAATGTGTTCAAATTAGGCTAAGAACATGAAGAATCAAGAGAGAGGGAGAATATTAGAAAGGGTATTGATGATGGCTGTTGGTGATTCAAAACGGGGTGAAATGACCTCTATTTATAGGAAAAAAAAAGAGTCTGACGATCAGAAAAGACCACAATTTGAATCAGAATAAAATAGGTTCCATGCATGGCGATAGACTCATCGCAGCGCGATGGGACTATCGCGACGCGATGGTCCTGTCATACTGCGATGGGTCACAGGATGACTAAGACGTACGGAATTTGATTCCTAATAGAACAGGGTTCACGAAATACACCCCTACGCCTTTTAATTCGATCAGGATTAGGATTATCAAAAAAGAGATGTTTTATTCGGCTTCGAATTCTTTAATCTTTATCTTTTGGGGAAATGATAAATTAGAACCTTCTAGAGGATTCTAGAAACTCCTAACAAATCCTAATTGTTTAGGATTGGGATTAAAGGTATTTGGACCCTCACATGATTATTGGGTCGTACGTAAGGTGGACCTAAGCTCGATTTAGTATTTTGGCCATAACTTATTCGTTTTAAGTCGGATTTGTGCTAATAATACATCGTTGGAAAGCTCTTTTCAAGCCCCATCCAACTAAACAATGATTGGACCAGGAGGATGGACCAAATTAATCTGGTTTGGACTTTTTATGAGTTGGACACGAAATGAATGATTTTCGAGACTTGGGTTAAAGACACGAAATAAATGATTTTGGATTTAAAAAATTTAGGTAAGGTTAGGAATATGGTCATGGATTAAGGGAATTTCACGAGACTCTTCAACTCTTGATCGAACTCGATAATCAAAGACATGAAAGGTACTCATCACTGGGTTTGGTTTTTAGGGAGACACAATCAGGTGTCTACAATAACACTCTATAGAAGAGATAAATTTTGTTGAATATGATCCTTCCATAGAATTTATTGCATAACTATATACTAAGTGGGTTAAGAATTTTGATAACCCTATATTTTACCAACTTAAGGGACAGCACAATTGGAGTAAGTTGGCAAAATTGCAAAGATATAATTAGTTGATCCCTATAATAGTAATATGTAAAGTTACATGCTAACTTTAATATCAAGATATGTAGCACATCTATGATTTGATTTGTATACCGTTATGACCCATTTAGAGGCATAGAGAGATACATTTTGGTAATAGTGATAATGTGCATACATTGAGATAAGATCTTGTCAATTTTTCTTTGAATCACTACACTTAAACTAGTGTAGATTGTGTGATCAGTCTCAATATAAACATGTTATATATGGAAAGAGAGTGCATTAGATACTTTTAAATAGTAATAATAACATATTTGTATGCGTCGCTTGATGTGCGCCTACGTGGAGCATAGGTGAATATGCTTGGCATTCATAAGAAGTTGGATTTGACATAAAACAATAGGGACAAAAAAGTAGGGAACCGCCAACAAGTTTTTAAGGAACTTGTAAACCGTTTATGGATCATTAAAGGCAACCACGAAAAGGGACAAACTGAAAGCAACAACGATTAGATCCATGAAGGTTACACCCCATTCAAAATCCATGATATTACTAACACATAGTGATCCTGAACTATGACTAAATATTTGGGGATGATGGTATTGATTGAGTCATGAACCCAATGTCGCCCATATTGGCCTCTACTCGATTCTTATAGCGACAAGCATTAATTGCAACCCTAGAGACATACAAACAAGATTCCATTCGCTCCAAACTAATTAATCTAAGTTGGTTGAATATTTAATGCACACAAAAATCTAATTATTGTGATCACTTGAATTAAGCAATAAGATTACTGGGAACCTAAACTGCTAGTCCAAATTATCATATTAGTCATCATTTTCCATTACATATTTCCAATTAAGCATGCAATATAGGTGATCAAATCAAATTAGGATAAATCATATAAAATAATAAGCATGCATAAAAATATTGGAAGCAACTCGATAATTATTAGAGAACGAGTTAAAAGCATCCTAAACATGATACTAAATAATCATTAATAAAATCCTAGGAATGATACTAACAAGATTAATATAACGCCTAGATGTGATACTAATAATTAAAAATAACGATCATAAACACAATGCTAGCAAGAACAAATATCTTAGAATTAATTAAACGAAAGAATAATTCAAACTACTTACTTCGATTGCGAAACCTTGCAACTACATCATGAATAAATGGTTAGTAAACTTCAATAAAATATATAAATCGAAATAAACTAAATTAAATTAAAGAAAACAAATTAAATTGAGTTTATATTGAAACCCTCAGGGTTTATGATCAACCTTTCACGCCGTGGACCGCCGACAGAGATTTGGGTGAAGTATTGATGTCTAAGAGCACTTGAAGGAGGAATTTTGAAAGATTGGATATATGAGAGATTGAGAGAATTAGAGTATGAGAGAGAACGTTGAGCAGAAAACAGTACCTGTAACCCATGAAAGGCTACGACGTTTATAGAAAAATAACGGGAAAAAGATAAAAAGTACATCGTTCAACTCAGCAATGCCGTCGTGCCAGCTCAGCAACCGTCGCGTGATGATGGAAATTGTCGCGTTGCGTCAGAAAAACGTCGCTGCGTGATGAAACCTGGCGCCACGTGACGAAAACGTCTTCACGCGCTAGAATCCAAATTTAAGTTTTATTCAAATTACTCTTTTGTAGTTTTGATTATGAAAATTTATTTCTTTTTAAAACGGTTCCGAACGTGCTTAGACTTTCAGAAGTTCATTTCAAATTTAAATTGCTTCGTGAATTAGATGATTTTAGAAATTGGTTTGGAGAAATAAAAATAAGGATTTAAAAAAATGAATTAGGCTTAAGTTTAAAATAAATGTGGGCTAGAAATGTTAAATTAAATGGATTGAGAAATAAAATCAAGTACTCCTTTATTTCAACGCTAAACCCGAACCAAATGGAAATGAAAGACTTTCCTCATCATCGGGTTTCGGTCGGGGAAGACATTATTAGGTGTCTATAATATTAATACCATAGTGTTAGAAATTCCCAACATAGAAGTGGTATAGATATATGAATTATAATAGATGGTCTATGATATGAGAAAGTCATAATGGTATCAATTGAAAATATATTTAGATATCATAGAAAAATAGCATGCGGAATGTACATTAAAGAAATTTTATGATACCGGTACACAATGGAACCGATGAATAATATGCATATGCATGATAAAACAGACAAGAGAATAGGGATCTGAAATATATGTCCATTTGGATGTCGACATAATATTAATGATCAAAAGTTTATCATGGAGCAGAAGTCCAATATAATGAAATATGGATTATTAAATCCACACTATACGGTGTCATGCATTATTTTGAGTCTTATGTTCATGTGCATATGTGAGTCATAGGTAAATGGATTACTCATTGCATGTATAGGAAGTTAGATGCGTTACTTATTGTATAATTTCGTTCAGTATCTTATCATGATTTCTATATCTCATATTGCATACATTAGTTTCCATACAAAAATTGTGGTATATGTGAATGTTTGTCCCTTATAATTGTGATGAAAGTATATATTACGTCGATCTAATAGCATGTTATGGATCATATAAGAAGAGTTCCTAAAGAACTTATATATGACGTATTTAATTACATAGCTCTACAAATTTTATATTTCGAATATTGCAATTATTATCAAGCTTCTAAAAAGTCTATGTGACAGCTACATCATTGACAGCTCAACCTAAAGATTGAGCATGTGACAGTTAGTGAGATTTACAATTTGTATTCACAAGAGAAATATCGTGTTAATTATGAAATGTCTAAAGAATATCATGGGATATTTGTGTGTGAAAATGTTTAGTTGTGGTCTAGAAGAACCATAAGCAAAGTATGTAATTACATGTATTATATTACTAATTCATATAAAAATTAGGCAATGACATTGATGATATCACGTGTTGCCATCAAATTATTATTAATGAATAAGTGATCAAATATTGATCATTAGTTCTTACTATACATGATATGGCCTCTGGAAGAAGGCATTAGCTTAATGTTTAAGGCAACTTTAAACAAAGATTTCAAATGATAGAATGAACACATATTATTATCATTAATATGGTGAAGTTGAAGACACCTCACTTGTTCACGTGAAGATTTAAAGATTCAAGTTCATTTGGAAGGATCAATTATCAAGAAATGGTATTCTGCTACATGGGAGAAGTTATCCAACATATCGCGTCGGATTTATTACACTAGAAGATTTCACATTACGTATATATGAGGGGGAGAAAATACGCGTTGCACTCTTTTTCCCTTGACCATGGTTTGTCCCACATTGGGTTTTCCTGGTAAGGTTTTTAATGAGGCAGCATCCCGACCTGTAATACTCCGTATGTTTATAATATTATATATATATAAATTGATTATTTTATTTATAAATTAAAATGATTAAATGAATTAATTATTTAAATATAAAATTAGTATGTATAAAAATAATATGAGCCAATAATTGGGGCAATAAAGTGTTTTAAATTGGGTCAACATCTATAAAAGTGTTGGACTAACTTGTTGGGAATAAAAAAGTTTTTTAGGGTCCAACAAGTTAGCCCCAAAGGAGAATTCAAGGGGGAATGGGAATAGTAATGGCAGTTTTGTAAATAAGTATTTTTGTTTTAAAAGCGGGGTATAAATACCCCAAAAACTAAAGAATCTCACACTTAAAAATCATATTGTCAGATTTTACAAAACTCCAAACTTTTCCTCTTATTTTTCTCTCTCTTCTTTCCTCTCTTTTTCTCCTCTTTTTCTCACGCCACTCTCCTCCTCACCACCGGCGCCATCGGCGACCAACGGCGGCCAGCAGCAACAGTCGGCGACCACCAGTCGGCCACCGACCCTTCTCTCTCTCTCTCCTCTTTTCTGTTTGGTACAAAAGAAAAAAATAAACTCTTTCTTCTCCTAATTTAATTTCTAAGTTTTTTTTAATTGATTCAAGGCATGATTTTGATTGTATTTTGATGTTGTTTTTGGGTAGTTGATGTTGTTAATTTATTCCTATAATTTTCAGATTTTAATTTGATTAAAAACTCCAATTTACAAATCCTAGAATTTGGGAAGTTAATGTTTATGATTACGGTTTGATTCTAGGTTGGTGTGGTTGTTAAATTAATGATAAGAACATGTTTTTAATGAGTTTTAAGCCCTCAATTAATACAGGAAATTAATTGTACACACTACTTTTTAATTATCATGTTAGGGTTTGATTACCCATAAAATGAAAAAGGTTCTTGATGATTTAAATATGATTTTCTAGCTGATTAGTAATGTTTTATACTAAAAAATTAAAGTATGCTGGAATTTTATTTAAGTCATGAAGACTAAGTGTTTTTGAAAGGATTTTAAGTACCCACTTAAAGAAAAGGTTTTAAGGCTTTTAAACCATTAAATTGGGTTTATTAGTGAGGTTTAAAGTATGTTATAGTTGCTGGAAATTTGTGAGGATAGTGGATTAATTGTGGTTATGTATTTTTATATATAGGAAGTTTTGAGCTAGGCGATTTCTAGCGAGTGTGGTCAAGTTTAGGTATTATTCAAGGTATGTATGCACATAGAAATATTTGTGTATGTGTGGTATCATGCTAGGAATGTAAAATATGTTTCAAGTGATGAATTAGTAGCATGTTTGGTTGATTAAATGCTTGGATTGAATGTTGGTTGATCATGAATAATTATGTAAGCATGTGAATATGTTATTTGAAGCATGATACAAGTTGAATATGTGTAAATCATGGAAGTATGTTTTATTTTCAAGTATTAAGGAAGCATGAATTTTATAAGCAAGACTTATGTATGTTTAAAAGAACTAAAGTTAGAATTATTGAGCATGATTCATGAATTTATTCTCACTCATATATTATTGGAGTTGAGTCCAGAAGCTAGTTTATTTATTTACTCACTCATATAAGTTGAGATTGAGTCAAGGAAGTTTATTAGTGCATCTTATGCACCAAGGTAGTAATAGTGCAATTATATGCACAAAACTAGGCAAGGAACCTTAATTAAAATAAATTGTATGTGCTCCCTAATTAATTCAAGAATGAAATGGAAGTTTGTGTTTATGATTGTTATGTTTGTTCTTGATTGATTGGTTGGAGTCATCACAACTTAAATTGGTAAATCACGTAAGGTGTAAGAGGATACGCACCAAAACTCTTAGAACATATACACCTTGAGTGTGAACATATGGGGGGGAGTTATGTGACTTTATAATTGGTCATAGCTTCTACAGGGGTACAGGACGCTGTACTTCTTTTATTATTAATGCGCTGGAATTCTTTCACAAGTGTGACATAGTAGGTGCCAATTGGGGTAGTTCCCTAATTGGAAGCTCCATATTTTAATGGGCTATTTTTAAGGAAGGAAACTCATTCGATGCATAATTCAAAACTATTTATTAATAATTAATATTGTTAATTATGAGTCAAAGGTAAGTTGACTTGTGAGTTGTATCGCGAGCATGTTTTATTTATTATTGTTAGGATGATCATGTTAGTGTGGTGCATATGTACTTAGCTTTTGCTGATTCGTACTTTTGTGTTTGTCTTTGACTTTTCTTTGGATTGGCCCTACTATGACCCATTTATATGGTGAGTAGAGGGCTTGAAATAAAGAGAAAGTGGAAGGTACTTGAAGCATGAAGAGCATGAAGGGAATCGGTGCATAGAGTTCCTTATTATGATTTTTTAGTTTTATATTTATGAATTGTTAATTTATTTATTTATGGACTAACATTATTATGTTTTATTTTAAATTGGTTTTTGAAGTTCCATGTCTATATTGGTTCCAACTTGTGGATGTTTTATTTTACTTACGTTTTGAGGTTGTGAACTTAAGTTATTTATTTTTAAAAGTTGATTTTTAGTTTTAGACTTCTGTTATATGAATTAGTCTTAGCCTTTATCACGGTGGCGGCAATATGTTGGTTATTTCCTAAAATGAATTTTATTAGAGTAAAAAAAAAAAAAAGTTTTTTAAAGAAGGAAATTTCTAGGGTATTACACGAGCGTATTACGAAGAATGTTGTACTCTTTTCCTTCATTAGGTTTTTATCCCACATGGTTTTTCCTAATAAGGTTTTAAAGCGGCACAATCTTTGATAATGGACATCTAAGAGGGAGAGTTATGAAATATATTTGTGCACTACTAGAAAACAGGCAAATAACGAGAAAAATTCCGTCGGAAAACCCGTTTCCGACGGAATGTCCGTCGGAACTGGTTGTCGGAAAGCATTTTGTAGGAAAAACGGCCTTTTCCGACGGAATACAGTCTGTCGGCAAAGATTTTCCAACCCGAAAAAGTCTGTCGGAAATTTCCGACGGATCGTATTCCGCCGGAAATTTCCGATGGAAATTCTGTTAGAAACTCTAACAAAGAAATTAAAAAAAAAAAAAAAACCCACTGCACCACCGCTTCCAGCCCCCACCGCCACTATGCTTTACCAATTCACCTGCCTTAACCCACCAGTCGCGCCACCTTAACCCGAACCCACCCACCAGACCCACCTAACCTGAACCCACCACCTAACTCGAACCCACCCACCACCTTAACCCACATAACCCTAACCCACCTAACCCGACCCACCCACTAGACCCACCACCTTAACCAACCTAACCCTAACCCACCCAACTAACACAGATCTATCATCTAAACCCACCTCATCCGAACTCACCCACCTTAAACCACCCAACTAACCCAGATGTATCACCTAAACCCACCCAAACAAAACCCAAAACTACCACCCTAACCCTACCTATTCCGACCAACTATCCACCAAAAACCACCCACCACAACCGCCCAAAACCACAACCACAACCCAAAACATAACGAAACAATTTTAAAAAATAATTAAAAACAAGAAAATATACCTTTATAATCGAACTTTTCTTTGAATGTCACCTCGAATTTGGTTTAATATGGCCAAATTCGACCAAGAAAACTCTAGATCTAGAGTTTTCATGGTCTAATTTGACCTGAATAACCATTAATTTCTAGAGAACACTGCACCTCCACGTGACGCCGGCGAGAAAGAAGACCAAATTGGCTTCGTGACCCAACCCCTCGTCGGCGACAAAGAAAAGAGAAGAGAGAAAGTAAAGGAGAAGAGGAAAGAGAAGAGAGAAAGAGAAGGAGAAGAGGAAAGAGAAGAGAGAAAGAAGAAGGAGAAGAGCAGCAGAAACGAAGGAGAAAAGGAGAAGAGGAGAGAGAAGGAGAAGAGAAAAGAAGAAGGAGCAGCAGATAACGAAGGAGAAGAGGAGAAGAGAAGGAGAAGAGGAGAGAAGAAAGAAAGGGGGAACCTGGGTCTGCGTTTTACGGAGTAGGGTTTGGTAAAAAGGGTTTTAATTTTTTTTTTAATCATATTCCGACGGAAAATTCCGTCAGAAATTTCCGACGGACTATAAATCCGTCGGAAATTGTAAGTTTCGACGGAATTTTCCATTGGAAAGCACATATATTTTGAAGGAATTTATTTCCGTCGGAAATTTCTGATGGATTTTCGACGGATTTGTTAAATTCGTCGGAAATATCCGACGGAACATAAATCCGTCGAAACTTTCGCTTTTCCCGACGGAATTTCATGTCCGTCGGAACCAGTCCGTCGGAATTTGCCTGTTTTCTAGTAGTGGTGGATGCCCATTATACCCTTATATTTTTTCGGAACTTTTTAGGTTTTAGGGTTTATTATTCTCCAAGCAAACCCTATCAATCGTATTATATATATATATATATATATATATATATATATATATATATATATATATATATATATATATATATATATATATATATATATATATATATATATATAGGGGAGGGATCCGGTAAGAACCCCTCCTTATATAAGAACCCTAATTATATAAGAACCAATCTCAGCCGTAGGATCAAAATAGGATGGGCGGTCAGGATAAAACAAAATAAAATGAATTTTAATCTTTCCTACACTTAAAAAAAAGCAACTCTAACTTTCTCTCTCTTCGTATACGTTCATGAATTTCTCTCTCCTCATCCCAAAAATCTTCATAGAAGTTGAAATTTGAAGGATTTTCAAATCAGGTATGGTTTCTTTTTTTCGATTTTGCTCAAATTTGTATGAAATTCGCATAATGTTCAAGTAGATTTCCAGAATTTTCGGTTTCATTTTTGCGATTTTTGTGGTTTGATTTTTGGCAATTTTTGTGATTTGTTTTTGCGATTTTTGCGATTTTCTGATTTGATTCTCATGAATTTCGCATGAGTTAAAGTTTATTATCACACTACTCTTGATTATCGATTTCATTTTTGTGATTTTTGTGGTTTGATTTTTTGCGATTTTTGTGATTTGTTTTTTGCGATTTTCTGATTTGATTCTCATAATTTCGCATGAGTTAAAGTTTATTATCACGCTACTCTTGATTATTATTGTTTGATTTTTTTTCGTCATTTTACCACTTTATGTGAGGTTTTGTTGAGCGATTTTTGAGCCATTTTTTTTTTATTGTTGGTGTCGTTGTTGTTGTGCTATTTTTGTGCCATTTTTTGGTTTTTTGTGGTTGATGTTGGGTGTGATTGGTGGCAAAGGAATGAGAAGGTTGGTGATGTTGGCAGTTGTGGAGGGTTTTGTGTGAGGGAGCAGCAGGGGTAGGAAGAGTTCAATGGTTGTGAGTGAGGGGTGTGATGAGCAGCAGGGGTAGAATTTAGAATCAAGAACACAGCATAAAGCCATAATAATCAAAGAAAATAGAAAGTCAGACGAAAAAGTAGGATAAACCTAGAAAATAGAGAAGCTCAGAGTCTTAGTCTCTCTGTATCTCTATGTTTGTGGAAGTGAGAGAAGAAGTAAGGAAATGAAAGGGAGGGCATTAGCTTCTTATCTTCATTTCTGAATATTGTGATAACTCAATGAATCATTGTTTGAGCCCAATTAGGCAGTCCGTATTGCCTTCATGTACTAATGTTGGAATGTGAAATCATGTTCTAAAGAAGGTTTATTATGTTATTAGTATGTCTTTATATTTGATTGAAAAAGTAGTAAATTAGGTGCACGAACAGAGATGAAACTAGTTTTATTTTTGTTTGCATATTATTGAAAAAATCAAGTAGCAGCATGGCAATTTTAATACCTCTAGTGGATTGGTGATTAATAATTTTGATTTTTGATTTAATTAGATTAGGTGTATGTATTTTGGAATGTTGTGTGCTTGCGGTTTTCAATTATGTAATGGAGAGGTTTGTTATGTGTGTTTATGCTCTATATCAAATAACTCTTTAATATGATTCAAGAATCTAAGAAATGATAGATTTCTTCTCTCTTTGGGTGTTAGGTTGAGATTGATATGTATTGGTGATTAGTGGCGTAATAAAAGGATGGGGAAAATTAGATTTTTCGAGTATGGTTCATAGTTTTATATAACTAATGCCCTTATGGGATGCATATCTAGTTAAATGGTTAAGTAATGAAGTATTATTGTAATTTGAATTCATCTAAATAGGTAAGGAAATCCTAACTATTTGCAAATCAGTATTATATTATCATGCCAAACAGTAAATTAAGGCATAACAAGCACTATGGATGTTATGGAGCACAGGACTTTCAGTGGATTTCCACTGGTAGCTCTAACCTCATTTGCATAATTACATTAACGGAGTATTATATTAAATAAAAATTTGTAGATATAAATTTAATTGATGAGCTATTAAATTCTCAAGTCAATTTGATTTGTATAAGTGTTTGTGAGTAGTTGGTGTGGCTAAATTTAGAACATAGGAAAAAAAAAATTTAGAACATAAGTAGACTAAATTTGGAACATAGGAAAAAAAAAATTAGAACATAGGTAAAAGAATATTTAGAACATAGGAAAAAAAAACTTTAAAACATAGGAAAAAAAAAACTTTAGAACATAAGTAGACTAAATTTAGAACATAGGCAAAAAAATTTAGAACATAGGTAAAAGAATATTTAGAACATAGGAAAAAAAACTTTAGAACATAGGAAAAAAAAACTTTAGAATATAGGTAGAAAAAAACTTTAGAACATAGGTGTAGAATAAACGAACAACTTTAGAACATAGGAAAAATTTGGAACATAAGAAAATGATTTGCAACATAGTAAAAATTTAGAACATAGAAAATTAGAACATTAGGAAAAAAAATTAGATCATAGGAAAAAAAATTGGAAATTTAGGATATTGGGGAAAAAAATAATAAGAGCATAGAAAATAAGTTTAGAACATATACTAAAAATTTAGAACATAGAATGAAAAAATTTAGAACATAGGATAAAGTTTAGAACATAGATAGAAAATATTTAGAACGTACAGAAAAAAAAATTAGAAAATAGGTAGAAAAAATATAGAGCATAGGATAAAATTTAGAGCATACGAAAAAAAATTTAGAACATAGGATATAAATTTAGAACATAGACAAAAATATTTGTATATAAGATATATAATTAGAACATGGACAGAAATATTTAGAACATAAATAATAAAATGTTGAACATAGGAAAATAGTTTAGAACATACATATATTTAGAGCTTAGATTGAAAAATTTAGAGCTTAAGCAATAAATTTTAGAACATATGCAAATAATATTTAGAACATATGATAAAACCTATTAGCCCAATTGGAAGAGCACTATGCAAATGCATAGAGGATGTAGGTTCAATTCCTACATAGGTTATCTTTATAAATAACTAAAAAAACTTCAAATGTTTTTTTTTTTAAAAAAAAAAAATCCAATAAAACAAATTAAATTAGCACTAAGTTATATGAGCAGAAAATAAGTAGACTAAATTTAGAACATAGGAAAAAAAAACTTTAGAACATAAGTAGACTAAGTTTAGAACATAGGAAAAAAAATTTAGAACATATGTAAAAGAATATTTAGAACGTAGGGAAAAAAAAACTTTAGAACATAGGTAATAAAAATTTAGAACATAGGAAAAAAAAAAACTTTAAAACTGAATTTAGAACATAGGTAAAAGAATATTTAGGAAAAAAAAAAAAAACTTTAGAACATAGGTAGAAAAAATTTAGAACATAGGAAAAAAAACTTTAGAACATAAGTAGACTAAATTTAGAACATAGGGAAAAAAAATTAGAACATAAGTAGACCAAATTTAGAACATAGGAGTGGGCAAAAAAAAAATTAGAACATAAAAGAAGAATTACAGAAATGCTATTACTAAATGATCATTTTAGATTATTGGATCAAAACTAATAAACGGCTGAGATTGGTTCTTATATAAGATTGGGTTCTTATATAGAGGAGGGTTCTTACATGAGCTTTCCTATATATATATATATATATATATATATATATATATATATATATATATACGGGGAGGTTCCGCTAAAAACAGAGCTTATGGTGAAAACTAAAAACAAGCAATCTTAGCCATTCATTACTAGCACAAAAGATCAGACGATTCTAAAGCCCTAAGATCATTCCAACCTTACATATAATCAATTCAACCGTTTTAAAGTTGTTTTTATTTTTTTTATTTTTTTTTATTTTTTTTTTACAAACGCAACATTTTAAAGGTCACTACATGCTAAAATAAGGTAACTTTATCTAAATTGACGATATTTACATAGAGTCACTATATATAAAAATAACGTAACTATATACAAAAATAGGGTAGCTATATCAATTTTTACAATATTTACATTAAGGTCACTATATACAAAAATAGGGTAACTATTTCAATATTGACCATATTTACATAGAGGTCACTATATACAAAAATAGGGTAACTATAACAATTTTTACGACATTTACATTAATGTCACTATATACAAAAATAAAGTAACTATATCGACTGAGTTTTTGACACCATTTACATAAAGGTCACTATATACAAAAATAAAGGTCACTATATATAAAAATAAGGTGACTGAAACAAAATTTACAACATTTCCATAATTCTAAGGTTATTATATCGAAAATAAGGTAACTATATATAAACTTCGGGTAATTATATCAATTTGACATCATTTACCCAGAGGTCAATAAATATAAAAATAAGTATTAAAAAAGTCTATGTAGGATTCGAACCTACATCCCGTGATTACACGGTGCTCGACCAATTGAGCTAATAGGCTTTCAACATGCCAAAACAGCCAATAAAAGCATACCAACATCACAGACCAACATCATACAGACTGAAGCAAAACAAGCTTGACAAGATCAACGTTTTAAGGACAGAAGCAGAGGCAAATAAAAGCATACCAGGATATCATGATACGAGCAAGCCACCTGTATATGAGGAATCCCAACAAAATGTAGATATTGAACAGGCAGGCACCAAAAATCATACAATCAGAGACAAATCTTCACAAAGGCTGAAGAAGGTTACTACACTAACTCCAACTGACAAGGTAAGATCAGGCATGATAGAGCTCGCAATAACGCAAACTAGCATACTCGAATTCTAGAAATAAATTTCTAAAGACACGCTTCTACTATTTAACTAACATGTCCTTTACCCTGCATATTTCAAGATGAGAATAAAGTATCAACAGTTATTGGAGATCAAAGGGAAAAATTGATACAACCTATAAATGGTCTTGAAAGCATTGTAAAATCTCAACAGCTCTAGTATATTAAAACCCCACATTAAAACCCCACAGAGGCCTACTCAATAACCTATAGATAGTATTACATGCCAGACCAAAAAGGAGCAAAAGGAATACATACATACAATCTCCCAAAGGACAAATAAAACAAATCAGATCAGTAATCAAATCATTACTCCCAGATCAGTAATCAGGATAAATGAGTTTTGCTAAAAATTTAGTTTTAAGCTCAATTAAACAAAGGAATTTCAGAAATCTGCAAGCTTCACCTGATCCTTCATCTGCATAAGAGCCAGGGGATACTTTGATGTCAACCTGTGTAAAAAAGACAATACTTGTATTATTCGTCTGAGAAAATCACGATGTCCCCATTACACAAGAGCCAGAATATCATGGTTCCCCTTACACAGCTCGAAATCACATTGAACGAAAAGTATGACTCAAAGGACAACCAAACGATCAGTTTTAGAAATAATTACTCCCAGATCACCAGCATGGTTTTATTTCAGATTACTCAAGGACTGAAGACGACTAGATGACAATGTAAGACATCATTCTTCTTGTTGGATATGTTAATGAGCTGTCGATTTCAATCTATGGCAGACTGGCACACTAGCTAGCAGATGTGATGCATACAAAAACATAAGACAAATGACAATTAGAGAGTGGAAGTATCTATATCTGAGTTACCAGTATCAACCCACCAGTTACTTAGGGTAGATTTTGTTCTTCACTCGAGTTGGTCTATACATTTTGTATTTATTGTATGGCATGACGAACAGAAATGGGCAGTCTCGAAAGGCTTCTCAGATTATATTTCAAGCATACCAAATAAATCAATCAGGTTTACAAGTTCATAAGGCAAAACAACTCACCTTATAATGAGGAGGAAAGTAATGCTTTAGCTTAACTCTTAGGCACAAGCCAATAACAATCGCCATACTGCAATGTTGGACGGTTGGGGTGAATGTTATCCTGTTGAACAAGACCACAATGCACAAGATCAAGGTTGAAATGTGATTAGGGGCGAGGCTAATGAGACCAAGAGCAAAAGAAATTAAACAGGTTAATTACTTTAGTACTAGTGCTAAAATAGTTACTTTAGAGTTTCTCCAACACAATCAATTATCTCATTTTGAAGTAGTGAAGTTGTGGCAACAAAGCCAGCTATAACGTGTTGAACTGAGGTCGACCATTCGACATTCACATTCTCATAACTTTAAAGAAGCTTAAAAGAGATTTCAAGGTAACAACAGACAAATGTGACGCTTCAAAGCAAACATGCAACTGGATCGTTGTATGTAAAAAACAACACATGGAAAACATGTGGTGTTCTCAACTACTCATAGTACATAAGTTCAGCAATAAGCATGTAACATGACTAACATCAGTATATTGCTTACTTAATATTTTACCTTATACTCCTAAAACACCATATGAAGCATTATATCGCTTTCTGCATAAAACTCCTTAAACCAATTTCATTTGTGAAGGCATCAGAATGCATCCCATGGTGAAGCTCCTTGTATCCTGCGACGTAGTCTTTATGCAGTTGTCTGCAATCATAAATGAAAACGGAAAAGGAATTGTTAGCAAAATCTTGATAAGGAATATTTAGAACAGGAAATTGAACAAAAATCACAAATGAAAACAAACAAAAACCAAGCAAAATCAAACAGGAAATCGAACAAAATTGAACAAAATCGAACAGGAATTCGCAAAATCAAACAAAATCGAACAAAATTGATAAAAAAAAAAAGTCGAAAAAATTGATGACCAAAGTCGCAAACTCGCAGTGGAAATCGAACAAAATTGATGAACAAAACACACAAAATCGCACAGAAATCGAACAAAATCGCAGAAATTTTTTTTGATAAAATTACCAAATGATATCGAAAATTAAAAATCTGAAATCTAATCAAATTATGGAAAAAAGAATATACAAATTTGATGAGAAAAAGTCGAAAAATCGCACTAGAAATCAAACAAAATTGATGAACAAAACACGCAAATCGCACAAGAAATCGAACAAAATCGCAGGAAAAAAAATTGATAAAATTGCCAAATAAAATCGAAAATTAAAAATCGGAAAATCGCATAAATCAAATCACAAAAATCGCAAAAATTAAAATCGGAAAAATCAAATTGAAAAATCACAAAATCTAGTTGAACATCATGCGTTTTTCATGAAAATTTGAACAAAATCGGAAAAAAAAAAAAAACGTACCTGATTTGAGCAATTTAGGTTGTTTATGCGAAATTTGAACAAAAATTCTTTAATTTCCAGCAATTTGTGTTTAATTTTGGGATTTGAGGAGAGAGAAAGATAAGAGGTTTGCAAGTTTGAGGATAGAGAAAATTTTGGACGGTGGGTTAGGGGTTTGAGCGAGGATATGTGTTTTAATCTCAGCCGTGAGATTTGATGGGTCATAATCTACGGTCTTGATTGTCCGTTTTCATGTTTTCAGCTATAGGCTTGTTTTCACATGATCCACACTATATATATATATATATATATATATATATATATATATATATATATATATATATATATATATATATATATATATATATATATATATATATATATATATATATATATATACCTCCATCATATAAAATTAAGAATAAACATTTTATTCTCTCTCAATCTCATATTTTCTCTCTATTTCACAACATTAAGAATATTATAATAAGTTATGGACATTTTAAGAGTTTTATACTTCATATATTTCACTTTCTGCCTTTATGTTTCGGATATCGATTCGAATATCCGATATCCGAATATCGATTCGAATCGATATCCGAAAACTTTCGATTTTCGGATATCCGAAATTTTGAAAATCAATATACAAATACGATATCCGCATTTTCGGAGTTTTTTCGGATTGAATATCCAATCTGAAATAAAAACTCGAATTAAATATCCAAAAATCCAAATTGATTACGGTCGGATTTTCAAATTATTTTGTACACGCCTAGTCGTGGCCAAAAAATTCTCAAAATCATTAAATAATCAAATATGACATTAACTACAAGTCTACAATTGCACAACTACCTCTCGAAAGGAAAAGTTTTCTTGGGATTGGATTATGCACATGTCAAAAAAAAACAAAAAAATCAAAAAATTAAAAAAAAAGAGAGGAAAAGAACGAAGAGATGTGATTTGTTTTCTACGTAGTATATATATTTGGTCCTTGGTTGTACTATCTTCTAAGTTCTAACAAGGCCTTTCTTTGTATCTCTTGGGCTAAGTCAATAAAATACCAAGTAAGAAAACAAGCAAAAATGACGAGCAAAGGCGAAAAATTCCCACCACAAACACAGGATTCTCAACCAGGAAAGCAATATTTGATGAATCCTCTCCCAAAATCTGTCAATCCTCAGTATAAACCATCCAAAAAGCTTCATGTAAGACGTACAATTTATTTATATAATATTTCAGTTTCATTTATCATCCTAATTATATTTCTTTTATCATCATGGTGTTAATTAAATATTGAAATATGGAGCTTGTAACATAAAATCAAATTTTGTCCACATCACTGCTAATTATATGACCTATAATATAAAAAATAGTGGTATTTCGATGATTTTAATTTTTTCATACTTTAATCACCTATCAAAATTTATCTTGGACCAATATGTAAAAACAGGGAAAGGTAGCATTAGTAACAGGAGGTGATTCAGGGATAGGAAGAGCAGTTTGTTACTATTTTGCACTTGAGGGCGCAACTGTAGCTTTTACATATGTTAAAGGGCCAGAGGATAGAGATGCTGACGATGCCTTGTCTTTGATAAAAGAAGCGGCCAAAGAAAACGATGCAGGTGAACCTATTGCAATTCCAGCTGATCTCCGTCGAGGTGAAGATGAATGCAAGAAGGTGGTTGATAAGGTGGTTAGCCACTTTGAACGCATTGACGTCTTAGTGAATAACGCTGGAGTATGCTACTATGCTGAGAGCATCGAAGAAATAACAGAGGAACAACTAAGGATGTCATTTGAAATCAACTTCTTCGCCAGTTTCTTTTTAGCAAAGTAAGTATTATTCCATTAACTAATTACAAGCCTAATCTTGGTAAAGCGATAGTTATTATTGAAACAACAATTCGCTGATCGAGTATATGGACAATTGTATTATGAGTTTATGACCACTTAAGTAATTTTATCTATCTACTCCCTCCGTGTTTAAATAAATTATTTGTTTTGAATTTTTGCACTATTCATCTGATTCAGTGTGACTATTGCTTGTGATTTATATACAGTAATAAATATAGTCTTGTACGTGGGTACTTATTGGTTACGTCTCAATAAATAGTTTATTAATATTGTTATAATTTTTACTTTTGATAATTACAGATATTATCAGTCAAAGGTGCATAAGGGAAACGTTTTATTTATTTAAACACGGAAGGAGTATATTTTAAGAAAAGAAACGTCTTTTAACTTGTCAATAGCATAGAGACTCAGGGAATTGAGGATAGCTTTTGTTAGGACCATTAAGGTCCACTACCAACTAGTTCTTGGTACCACATGTGGTGTCCATCTTTGTATAAAAACTAAAATTCAATCCAATTAAATTACTAATTCGACTGGATTGAACTTTTTTTAATTGGATTGGAGAATCAAATTAAATTTTCTTTTTTTTTTTGAAAAATTAGATTTTTAGATTGGATTAAATTGATAGGAGTTGGATCTAAATAAACCAAATCGTCCACCCTTTCAATTTCATTTTTTCTGAAATGATATAGTATTTGGATTGATGGTCTTAATTTAATATTTTATCCTCAAAGCCGTGGGTCAATATTTTGCCAATTTGAATAAGATTGACTTGGAATCAATAAAAACCAAATATTATTTGGATTGTTTTGGATCAATGAGACCCTAATTCAAACCTAAGTCCAAATAAACACCCCTATACCACCCTTGTTAGGAAAGTGGAGGAGAACTAACATAAACCGAGGGTGTATTTGGTTTGATGTAGAGCATATAAATATCGTGTCGTGTTCGTGTTCGTGTTTAGTCTTGTGTTAATTTTGTATTGTTCACAAAATCTACATTAACTATATAAAATGTAGGATAATCGCATTTTTTAACACTTTATCTAAGTGGGTCGTGTTCGGGTTGGTTTCGTGTCGTGTCTTGTTGACTGTGTTTTTTCTCAGTAACTTTGTGTACGTACCGTGCCGGTTTAGGTCGTATTGTTGTGTCGTGTAAGAGATTGCCAGCTCTAGTTTTATGTAAAACATTTTCGAAAAAAATAAAAAAATAAAAAATTATTTTCTCCGTTTGCTTTGTTTGATTTGTCAAATGGTGGAATACAATTTTTCAATGGTGGAAATTTGTACTCTTTATGGTGGAAAACATTTTTCTTTTCAAAAAACAGAATGCCACATTTTTCCCCTTCTCCTTCCTCCTATTCACTTTCCTCTCACCCATCCACACCATTTCACTCCCAATTTAATTACTCTATAAATTTTCTTGCAAGAAAACCAACAAAAGAAAACTATTTTGAAAAATCATTTCCTATGATAATTTTAAAAAATAATAATAAAGATAATAAACCACCATCACCATAGTAGTGTTTTCAGATCATCTCTACGCTACGTGATGATGCTAATGCAATATGATCCCTGGTGAAGGCACTCCGTAAAGCATATGAAAGAAGGAAGCAGCATCATCAACACATCCTCTGTCACAGCATACGCCGGTGGCAAAACACAAGTTGACTACAGCAGCAGCAAAGGAGCCCTTGTTAGCTTCACCAGAAGCCTCGGTCTCCAACTCATCAAACGAGGAATTCGAGTAAATGGGGTAGCACCAGGCCCCATTTGGACTCCCATTCAAGTTGCTTCTTCAGCGCCTGTTGAACAGGTTGTGAATTTAGGTTCATATGCGCCAATGGATAGAGCCGGCGAGCCTTTTGAAGTCGCTCCATCTTATGTATTTCTTGCTAGCAACGAGTGTTCATCCTATTTCACAGGCCAAGTCCTCCATCCGAATGGTATGCATGTTGTGCTTGTTAATAGCATCATTGTCTGTGCTTTAGATATCATTGTCGTCCCACATCTATTAATATAAAACTCGTACAGCCGCCTAACTAATTGATGTTTCAGGGGGAGAGGTCATTAATGGATGATCCAGGTACGTGAACACGAGAGTGTACACCTATGTTCAAACATAAAATAATATATGCATGCTAAATTACTAATAAACAAGATACCTATAGTTAAGATATGGTTCATTGTGAATGTAGCTAATCCTTCCTGATTCAAGATGCTTATGTACCAGCTATTCGACACAGAAGGCGGCTGCTTCGTCTATATGTTTTGTGTTTACTTGGCCTTGTATTTGTAATTGTTATCCTTATAAAACATCCTTTTAATGTATGCAGTACATCTATGTATTATGAATACTCCATGAACTACCTTAATACATAATTAAATAAAAATGGGGAACTTTTATAAGTTACCCTTTATATTTGTTTATTTTGTTGGGCAAACAAAGAAAAAAATCATTATTGGCAGTAGCTGAGTAGTGAATTGTAGATGTGCTAGTGTCTTTTTTTATTCTTTTTCTTTTTCTTTTTTTTTTTTTTTTTTGAATAGGAGGAGATGTGCTAGTGTCTTAATTAGACTATTTAACAAAACCCTTGATAATAAATATACTTATTTTGCCATTGTCCTTGTTGAATTTGAACACTAAACCACTGATAGAAGGAGAAAAAAATGTAACAACTTCTAGTTTAAGACCTAACCATAGATTTGCCCAAGGTTAGAGATAGCTAAATCACTTTCGGATAAGAGAAATTCATAAAACCAATTCACCTAAAATTACTTACCACGTTAGCTAGTATTCGCGTTAGTAGTAATTCATAGAAGTAAATTTTTTATGACCTAGTAATTCACATATTCCTGATGGCATTCTACTGGCCATCCACGTGTACAACCAAGTTGCAGATCAAGCATGGGATCAATGAGTTAAAGAGATTACGCCAAGAGGAATACTTGAAACATGGTTTCAGACTGTGTAACCATATATTAAGTCCAAGGGTGTATAATTTTCGAATGAGTAGACAATCATCACTTATTGTTACAACAGCAATTATCATAATATGAAACCCAGTTACAAGTCAAAATAAAAATTCCATCAATTTTAGACATATATACTTATCAGCTAGAGCACAACTGACGAAAAAAGGCAATTCTGTGGAAACAAAAAAAATTACCACCTGCAGGACGCAGGAACCAACAAGAGTAGATTGGCCTCCTTGAATCTTGATAGACGTCTCTTGCAACGGTATACAATATCTCTGAAAGCGGAGTATTTGCTAACTGCACCTCAATGCATCAGATAGAACCATGCTACAACAGCATCAATTACGTCTCTGCAGGCCACAAAAATCACTTGAGTTCATAACTTAAAAACTAGAAGATTACCATGATAGCCATCTTTGCACTACATGTATAAGGTTCTTTTAATCTTGAAACAAAGTCAAATACAAACATGAGGTCCACATAACAAATAGAGCATACAGAAAACAAAATGGTCACCCTAATGAATGTCTTCATAGAACAAAATGGTTTCTGTGGGTAACAAGACCAGATTTACAATGACAAACAAAAAGTGGGAGTTACACACAAACATGTCGACTCGATCTATATCTTACAACAGTGTATGATTAATAGAATACTCCGTAATAGATAAACTTTGCTACACAAAGAAGCTTCAACTATTCAGAAATCTGTGACAACAGAAAAAGAGGATAAAATTAACCATACCAGCATAGATTATCAAATCAACAAAAAACCAGCAACGTATCTATAGAATGAGATGAAGAGAGTAAGACACTATTTTCTCCCCACAAATATTGAAATTGCTACTAGTAAACAAAAAAGCATACAATAAGACATTTATAATTATACTACAAAGACCTAACTATGTGTGGCTTTTACTTCTTACAAAGGGACATAGAAGGATTTTTTTATTATCAGAAGAATCAAGTTTCAGGGGAGCAATTATGCATGTCAGATTTATAAATAAATGGCATGTCAGTGATGTAATTAATGTGCAGAGCTGCAGACTAAACAAAAACCTTCCTATAATTCAACCTAAGATTAAAAAAATAGGCCCTCACTGCTGCATACTCATATATTGTTAAAAATAGTTATAAATACATATACGTATGAAAACCCAAGTTATGCCCATTATTCATAACCAGTCATACATAGGGGCATTGTCAACCACTGGTATCCTTCATAGGTGCATGAGCTTAACTTAGATACTATAACCATCACCAGGCAATCCTAATAGACTCGATTAGCAACATAGATTAAAAACACACAACTCTTCTAGCCATTTTAAGTTAGAAAGCTATCTTTGCTTCATTGTCGTTCATTTACCAATAAAAATGCTTGCCATGAATAGCATACATATTTACAGACCTGCCACATGTTTTTGGAGCCTAAATATAATGCTTACTAAGCCCACACGACAAGTGCATGCAAGTAAAATTTAACATCAATTGATCCAGGCAATCAATTAAGCAACCTCAATAAAATCATAAATACTATTAGGCTATCAACTCTACTGGAATTAGAAGGCCTATTAATACATAATCATCTTCTCGAGATTTAAATCTGAAATGGATGTCTAGTTGATCCAATTCTCACAGTCTCATCCCTCATTCATCATGTAGATGATTGAACATACAAGACAATTGCATTATCAGAACAGAGCAACATGCAAGATAATATAGAGTTGCTTGTTACAGTCTAGGAAAGCAGGTTTCAATAAATGTACATTTAGGGACGAAAAACTTATTTCTGTCAACGTACATTAGTTAAGCACTTCTTTCAATTTAGCGTGTATTTCAATCACATTAACAGAATTCAGAGCAGAACAACATGCATGTTTCCTGCTGATCGTTTCAACGATTATAATTTGATTTATTACACTCTGGGGAAGGAAATTATTTGCCTCCTACTTAGTGTGCATATCAGAAAACTTTTCTTCTTGCTTGGTGAGTATATACAATTTAAGTTTACTTCAATTGAACAGGCATTATGTTTTCTTTTGGAAGATCATGCCCTGAAACGAACTATAGCTTTTGGAGGAGGATTGAGAATGATAAATGGTTTTTTTATAATCAGAATACACAACTGGCAGCTGCAAAATAAAAACAAGAACTTTACTAATATACATTTTGGAATGAAAATAACAAACCTCTGTGCAGGAAACATCTTTATGGCTTGAAATAGGGCTTGTGGCCTGGGATTTTTCATGCAAACATAAATCTCCTTCTGTATCCACACGATTCTCCCGAGAGCTTGCTATAATATGATCTAACACCCCTTTTCCCTTAGAAAAAAAGTTCGAGGTCTCCCCACCATGATTAAGAGCTTCACCAGACTGTGTGTTCCGTTTGGATTTGAGGTCTAGACGGTCAATCAGTCGTGCAACACCAGCTATGCTGGAGGTCATCTCTCTTTGAACTCCTTTACTAAGTTCTTTAACTGAGCTATTACGAGCAAGAAGCTTTTCCCTAAAACCTTGGGTACCTTTTGAAATTGAATCTTTGTACCTGAAAGCAAAAATTGAGCTCAAATGGCAGTTGGCAATATTTTCAGCGCATGTCTAAACTAAATTACATTGTAATGCCTATTCAAATTCAAATAAATAAATAAATAATAAATAAAATGTAATGCTAGATCCCAAATGTTTACCTGGCTGAGGCTGCAGAAAATTTGGATTTAATTGACTCTGAAAAGGCAAGTAGCTCAGATGACTTTAGTCTTTGAGCACACTCGGGTGATTGGCTTTGAGGGGGTCTGAGAATTGGAAATTGAACTCAACCAATGAGAAAGTAATCACTTGAATAAATAAGAATGCTGGTCTTATCCCATATAAGGGGAAAAAGTTAATAATTGATTTTTCTCGATAATTTTATCCAGGTCATGCATGTAAAATCATCAGGTAACAGACACCATTTCAAATATGAAAACCAGTTGCAGGCAGTACCTAGAAGGCTGGTGAGGAACTCTCCTTGGAGCAGAGCCTGAAACATTAACAGCTGATGGGCTAGCTGATATAGGGCGCTGGGAGCTACTAGCAATGGGTGAACTGCTGCCGGGTGAACCATAAGCAGAACTACACTCATCAGGACTATTTGGATGCACAGTTGATTCACTTAGACGAGATGCAAACATAAAATCTGGAGAAGGACTTCGTTCAGAAGATCTCTGCCTCCCATTTCTATGGGCTTGCCGAGCACGGCTCATCATAGCAGCCAAATGCTGCATCATACGCTCATTGAAATCAGAGTCATCAGTCCAATGAGACCCCTGTAAGGATGCATTCTTTCAGATAAGTTATTTCAGGATAACAAATGCCAGGTGTCTGAAAAGCTTACAAGCTGGAGCTTATTACTCACATATGCAGAATCGGACTCTTGATACTGATGAGAATAATCGGTTCTATTATTCGACAACCGCCTTGTCCTAGCATTCCTTTCAATCCCAGCAGCAGCTAGAAGCTCTTGGCTATTAACACAAACAAGTTAAAGTCACAAACATGAATAGACCAGGAACGTCTAAGCCTCAAACAAAAATCAATCATCTACCTTGCAGAGTCCTTCAAGGCAAGATCCTGCCAGCAAATCGGGCATTCTTTACTCCTCTGAGACCTAGAAACATAAAAACCACATGATGGTTACAGTGTTAAGCAATATTAACCTAAAACAATACAACACTCAAATTCCAAATATGGAAAGGTGAAATACCATTCAAGTATGCAATGCAGGTGATACTCATGTTTGCAAGTTGTCACCTATATAAGAAAAACCAGCAAAATGTATTGTTCTCAGAATTAGTGGTCTCAACCAACTCAACAATGATCATACAAGAAAAATAAGATCAACAACTACAATCAGACAATGACGTCGGATCGAATTTTTCGATCAATCAGTATAAATACTTTAAAAATTAGACCAAAAGATTTGTTTTCAACAAAGATACAATATCATCTGCTCCGTATCATAATTTCTCAACAAAATTAACAATTCAAATAGAAAAACTCAAAGACAACAAAAATGAGAACACTGTGTAAAAACTTATAAATTCTGAATTGAACATGCAACCTAATTCAATAACGTGTTCAAAATCAGATGAACTATAGTCAACATTTTAGTAATCAAAGTCAAAATTCAGTCTTCATTTCTCGATCATCAAAATTTCAACTCCAACACAAAACAAATAAGCCAAAAAACAAATATCAATGACTAAAATCAAACATAAAAACAAACCTAAACTTCAATTTAAGAACCAAAAAAAATGAAGAAAAATGGGAGTATAGAGAGATCGAAGCATACAGAAGCAGGATCATGAAGAGAGAAAGGCTCAAGGCAGATACTACAAGCGTCTTCGAAATCGTCGTCAACGGCAGCAGAAGAAGACGATCCAGATGATGATGATGAAGATGTCGCCATTGACATAGACATGGTGAGTGATTCTTTGGCCGTCGAAAATTCCGCCATTGATGCAGCAGCTTCAGCTTGAGGAGAGAGATAGAGGAGAGAGAGAGAGAGATGAAGAGGAGAATGAGAGGAATGAGAAGAGAAGAAGAACCCTATGAAGGGGATAGGAGGGTTGTAGAAGAGAGAGAGAGAGAGAGAGAGAGAGAGCGGGAAGAGTGAAGGAGTCAAAAGAGGAAGGAAAGAATAATAATGAAGGAAGCGGAAAAGGGAGGAAAGAGGAGAAATCTGATCCTATTCAGACGTGACGGTTGGAGATTCACCGATTCCTTTCCCTGCTCTTTTGCCTTTTCTTACTTCTCCTTTTGAAATTTTAATTTGGTTTCTTGTTCAATGCCTACAAGTGTGCTTCTAGACGTAGCCATGGGTTGGACCGGTATGGGGGGAGGCCCGATTGGACACAGTACTAAAATGGCTCGACTTAGTATAAGCTTGCCATGAGTCCAGCACGACAGTAGAGGTGAGTCAATGGGACATGGGCTGTGTCTTGACATGGTTTTCAAAATTTGACATGAAACAACACGACACGTATACAAGTTTGTTTAAAGGTTCCACACCTCCACTTATGAAAGATTGACACGAGATTGGCTCGACATAAAATATTGTTGACACGCTTGGGTACGAGGCTTTGTTGGCACAAACACATACGCTTGCACGGCTTGGTTGTACCTAGCTTTGTGTGATCCTATAACTAAAGGTTCACTATATTGTCTACATGTCGGGTTATATTATAAACATGTTACTCTTGTACAATAAGAATTAGCCTTCGTTGTCAATTTTTGAAGGGGCTTTTATAGGAAGGTCCCAGTTTTTTTGCTTTATGTTTTGTTTTTGGCTTACAATAATGGTTCATCCGCTTGAGAGCAACTTATTTCCCTTGAAATAAAAGGTTTTTTCTCCTTCAAAATACAAGGTTTTCACGATCTCGATCTTTTAAAAGACAAGTTTTTTTTATCTCCTTCGAAAGACAAGGATTTTCGGCCTCGTTTGAAAAACAATGTGTTCTTTGCGCTTGAAATAGTCTCAAGTTGTGCAGAGCTAAGATTAATGTTGATTGCTTGGATTCAGGTTACGAAATTATCACAAGAATTTTCTTCCTTTCAAATTTACGAAACCACGATGGATCCACTCATAAAATTATATAAAAATAACAAATCGAGAATGTGTCGAATTGTTATATCTATGTATTTAGATTCTTAGTCCTTCCCTAGTTAATTCTTGTTTGATTTTGTTAAGTTATCTTCTTTGTCGTTAATTGTCAATTGTAGGTTGTCAAAAAAAAAAAAATTATGTCAATTGTAGATGTTGCACGACTTTATCAATGAAAATGAGTGTCCTTTGAGATTTCTTAAAAAAAAAAATTGGTTTACTTTTGCTAGATGTGTAGATTATCTAATGTAGATATGGTTCTTTAATTTGAGTAAGTAAAAATTATAACATTGACCCATATATTTATGTAAAAATTATAATATAAATTTAGGGTTTTTCTATACAATAACCATATGCCTCCTCCTTTTGAAAGCTACACGATGTAACCTTCTTGTCGACATTTGTATTTTATATGCTATTTTATCCCTCGTTCCACGGTCATTTTTATGCATATTTGAGCTCTTCGGAGCTATTTTTGGTTCTAAAGTGTGGTTTCAAGTATTTTGTAGAGTTGACATTTATTTTGTAGGAATTTTCCGATTTTTGGTGATTTCTATGGTTTTCCGGCCACTACGAGATATCGGAGATTGTGATCACACTCATGACCGTCTTGCGTAGCCTAAGACCGAGAATTTCGGTGACTAAGGGCTTGGTTTGTGAAATTGGTCCAAGCAATGGACCAAGGAAGAAGAAGAAATAATTGGGCTAAGAGTAATTGGAGCCCAAAGGAAAGAAGAGAAGAAGATCAACCTTGAAAAGACCGGGCTCGATCGGGGGGATGCTCAACGTTTAGGAGTCGTCTTTTGTTAATTTTTGGGCTTAGTATTTAAACTCTTTTTGTAAGCTTTCATGGGACACGTTTTTAGATTGCAATTTCATTATTAAGTTCTTAGAGAGATTTTTAGTTGGAGATTATTGTTGAACTCAGAATTTCCCTTTTAGTGCAATATCATATTTCCTTCATCGTATTATTCTCGTCTCTTTTATTGATTTGATTATTATTGCTTTGATTTCAATCATGTTTTCTTTATATGCTTTATTTAGTTTAGATTTAAATATGTGTGCTTAGTTTAATTGTAGGGTTCTTGGGGGATCCATAATATATATGAAGGGATAATTTGTTATTGTTGATTATTGATGTTGCATGATAATTTCTTATTGAATTGTTTTAATTCTTTACAATTGGGTTATGAATCGAGCAGATGTGATTTGATTGTAAAAGTATAACGATATTGAATTGATAATGAATCGAGCAGATGTTAATTTGGTATTAAAGGCTATTTTCAATAGGAACTTAGATCTAGTAAATTGCGAGAGCCTGTTAGATCTATGTTGATAAATAAATTGCGAGAGCTTGTTAATCATGTTATGTTTGCATTGTTAATCGTTGATTGTTATGTTTTATCCCAAAGTATTAGCGACCCTAGACCTTATTATTGATTGTTTCCTCAAATTTAATTATTGTCTTAGTATAATTCTCACAAAATAAAACATTCGTCCCCTAATAATTTAGATTATAATTATTAATTAGGAATAGAAAACATTGTTTCCTTGTGGATTCGACCCTACTTAGAGGAATTTAAGAATTACTTTTAATTAGGAGATACGACTTCACCCTGTCACTAGTACCATTAGAGAATCAATAGTTACCTTGACATTAACCTGTCGTTAACGGGTTTCGCCTTGTTGATTCAATTACCGTTAGTAGTTAGTGGTGCCCACTCTCCACCTATTAATATTTTTTCTTAAGTTAAGTATAAAACAAGGGACTCAATTCTTGCAAAATGTGGAGAAATGGGACTCTATTTATTTTACAGAGGGAAAAGGGACTAGGCTAGAATGGGTTTGGGTTTTCGGTGCTTTTTAATTAAATAAGGGAAAGAATTGATTCCCCTTGGTTAACCAAAAAAAAAAAAAAAAAGAACAGTTTATTTTGAATGTATATTTTCTTCATCATCTTCATTACATCCTCAACCTTCCAACTCCACATTTCTCTTTAAAATCATGACCATCTCATAAGCTAACTCTGACTCATGTGAACTGTCAATCCACCTACCACCTAATATAATCACACCCATCCACTTGTTTTATAGTTTGGGCATATTAGAAATCTCATAAAAGGATGCTTGACTGTCTTAGAAACTCCCCTTAATGACCTTCTGTTGCAATATACGACATATCGATAATCAAATTTTTCTTATCTTTTTTTTTTTTTTTTTTTTTTTTTTTGTTTTGATTAAATTTTAGGGCTCTACAAGCCTTCACTAAAATTGCGATGTGTGCTTCTGCTACAAATGCAAGACAAATAAGCTACAAACCAGAGAGATGAAGAACATGCTTTGGTTTATTATTATTATTGAAAGAATTATTTTTTTAGATAACAAACATTAAAAAAAATTTCAAGAACAAAGCTTTTGTATTGCTATTGTGCTTTCTTAATTTCAAACGGTTATATTTTTGAAACAATCAGCAGGAATGATTAATGAAGGGATTGAATATGTTTGGTTTAATCAAGGCAATAATGAGGGGACTCAATTCTTTACAAGGAACTTAATTCTTCTTGGGTTAAAGGTGAGTTAAGTCACCAAAAATACCCCTACCCCGGAAATTTAACCCCAATCCCCTTTTCCTTTGTAAAATAAATAGAGTCCCCTTTTCCCACATTTTGCAAGATTGAGTCCCCTATTTTATACTTAACTCGTTTTTTCTTCAGTTTGCATGCTGAAAAAATTCTGTTTAATATTTTTGTGGTCATTTTGTCCTTTTGGACCAAATTAAGCACGGATTAGGCGAAAAAATCCGTAAATGTCTCATTTTGCATATCAAAAAATGTCTCAATTAGTGTGTCATTATTTTTTTAGCAGCAGAAATTGAAGGTTTTGGGGTCATTTTATGCCTTAAGGAACCAAATTGAAATTGATATCGGCAAAAAAATAATATAATTGCTTTGTTTTAAGTATCAATTGTTTTGCTTCTTTATCAACCTTATACTCCCTCTGTCCTATTTTTTTTGCCCCATTTGACTGTGCACAGTCTTTAAGATGTGTCTTAAAACGTCTATTATCTTTATTTCTATACAGGTAAAAATTATTAAAAACATGATATTAATAAACTATACAATGAGACAAATTTAACAAGACCGCTCATGACTTTATTATCTTTTATAAATTAACGGTAATTTATAGTCAAAGTTTTCAATATTTGACCCAAAAAATGACAATGAGGCAAAAATAAAGAGACGAAGGGAGTAATCTATAACAGAACTCCAAACTTCACTTGACCCATCATAAGAAGGTTACTTAATGAATTCACTTATACTTCTAGGAGAATGGTGAAAAATGACTTGCCATTTATCCTTTGTCAACGTCAACGTTGAAGATTGAATTGTCAAAATGAATCGAAAAAAATAGAGAAAAAGAAATAGTGGCCTTGGTATCAAATTGTTGGCATGCACGACTAGTGCAACAACCCCACTATCTCTATTACTACTATTGGTAATTAGTAATACTTGCACTCATGTCATCATAGAATTCATTGAATTGTCCTAATTTTTAATTTGTATGCTACTTATATGTTTTACTTTATCATGTTGGACACCCACTCCAATTAAGTGCAAGTGATTAACAAGGCCAAAGAGGTTAGTTGCCTTCAAAGTTAATTAATTAAACAAATTGGAATGTAAGGAAAAAGTTAAACACGTTGAATGGGTGTGTTTTCTGAAAACTATATAAGTGAATCATAATGTAACATATAGCCTACATTACATGCTCAACTGATTTTTATTATTATTATTATTATTTTTTTTAATTTTTATATTGCGTCCGGTGATTAAGGAAGATACTTTATGTAGTTTAGAATAATCAGAAGTCATGAATTGTTATAATTAATATTAGCTAATCACACACGGTCACATAGATGAGATCATTTGTGTCTTTTACAAAGATATAAAATTATTGTTTAGAATTAGAATTGTGTCCGTTTATTGTTTGAGTTGCCCCGCGGACTTGTGTAGACTAATAATATTAATTTAAGGCCACACTTTTTTTAAATCATTAAATCAACATTTTGTGAAATTTTACAAGTGTTTAATTTATTTTTTGTAGGAAATTATAAATGTTTAACTGAATTAGCTTTTATTATCCAAAAAAAAAAAGGAGGCATTTAATTTTCATCATCATTTTGCATGTTTTAGATGGATTTTGCTTAGTTTATTCAACTTGATATTTGTGTTTCTTTTGAATGTATTAGTTTCTGTGGTAATGTTTCTAGGATTTGGGTATGGTTTTTACTTTTTTGACCGTGTAGGTATGTCCTAGCCCTCCTAGGAGGTCTCAAAAAACAAGGAGAAGAACCTAGGAATAAGATACATTCATTAAGAAGGGTTTTGTACAAAGGTCGACTTCAAACAATCATCTTGATAGAGTATAAAACATATTCTTGAGCTTCAACTATAAACTTAAAGCATTTGGTTGTTTTGATCATCTAACATGGTATTAAAGCTAGCGTGACACAAAGGTCACATGTTTGAATCTCATCCACCTCTCCTTTTAAAGTGGAATATTAAGCGCAGGGTATGATGACGGTCCATGCTGCATCCACATTTTAAGCCCAACGGGCTCTCGTGTGAGGGGACATGATAGAGTATATAATATAATCTTGGGCCTCAACCATAAGCTTAAACTTTTGGTTGAGTTGGTCCTCTAACACATCTCTTCGAATTTATTCAATATATGAAAATTAAAGTTAAAATTGATAGCTTATCTCAAATAATGCTTTCCACAATAACTGGTCTCATGCTCAATTTAAAGAAGTAGAGAAGAAGTTATAGCATTTTTACTTGCTGTTTAATTCATTTTTATTCAAGTTTGCTCCTAGATTGATGTTCTTTGATATTTTTTTGTAATGTTCTTCATCTAAGGTTGAATGTTCTTTTTTAATTTTACTACCTTATGTTTTTGTGCTTTGTTTAGTGTAGATTTTATGTTAAATTATATTAAATGTGAGTAATCTCATAGGACTAGGGATTAGATGACACCTACTAGTGAGTCATGACTTAGCTAATTTCATTGTTTAGCCGCATGATACTTGCTTTGTAACATGGTATGTTGAGGTTGTGCTTTCCTATTCTTTCATCGTGTACTAGAAGAGGTTATTTAGCTAGCTGATCTATGCTTGAAATGAGAGCCTCGAGAAAGCCTTGGAATAGAATAGTTAGGCTACTTAATTTCTTGCATGCCACGAATAATCAAGATTATCCTGTCTAGGACTATAAGATCATCTACCTAACAACCTAAGCTAGTAGGCTTCTACCTTATTGAATTAGATCTCGTAGATCAAGCGCTGGCGAAAATCAGGTTGGCTAGAGTTTGCAGCCTTGATACCTCCTTGAAGCTTTCGTCGGTGAAAGTCGGAAGGAGTAGAGTAGGCTTATACCAATTGTTGCACATCGTTGTGTTGTAATACAGTGATTTGATGTTTTGTTATGATGATCTAGCAGGAATAACTCTCTGATTCTCTATTCCTCTTCGTTCATTTTTTTGTTTTCTTATTATTGTTTGATCTTTGCTATCCTTCCCTCATTGTTTTATCCCTTAAGGGTGTTTGTTTAGGGGTATAAAAGAGGTGGGACAAGGATTAAAAAATAGGGATAGAAGAAATGTAGTGTTTATTTAGAGGGACGAGGATTAAAAGGGGGTTAGGGATAGGGATAAAAACACTCACTTATCCCTCCAATTCTATAACTAAGGGGGTGGTATAAGGGGAAGGGATAAGAAATGGTTTTAAAAGACCAAATTACCCTTAATGAAACTGAAAGGGTAAGGAGAAAGGATAGAAGTTAGTAAGGGTATTTTTATAAATTTATTACTTATCCCTAATTTGTTTCCCATATTTACCAAACATGGGATAAAAATTATTTATCCTTGTCCCACCTATCAATCCCCTATTTTTATCCACTCTTCTTATCCCTCGTAACTAGATTGGAGACCGTGTTAGCGCAAAAGGCTCCCTCCTCAAAACTTTGACCCTAACTCACCATATCTAGATCTACTTAGTCAAAAAGATTAGGTTATTAGGATTTGTATTTTGCATAGGCATTTTGACCGCCTCTTAAAATTTGGCACTATTGTCGGTGACAGCTAATTTGAGTTAAGGTGGTTGTAAATTTTGTGTCTTTCCTTGCATTTGTTAATATGAAGCTAATATGTGATATATATCTTACTAATTATATGTCTGCTAGTACTTCCAATGGTCAATCCTATGTGCATGAATTAGTCCCACTTTTCACCACAATCCCTCATATCCTTCATCATATCCTTACCCCGAAACCCTATTTTTCAACGTCTATTAAGTGATGAAAAGTCAATTGGAGTTCAATGAAAATTAAGAGTTTCTTAAGGAATAGGAAAGGTTCAAAGGTAGGGTGGTCACCCAATTGTCATCTTTGATTCATGAGTTTGACATTTCTAAGGCTTGTGTAAATATTGATGATACTTGTGAGGAGTCAAAACAGCGGGTAGGTGATTCTCCCTTGGCTATAAGAGAAGAAAAACCCGTTGCTATGGAAAAAATTTGCATGAAGATCAAGTTGTTGAGGGAAGTGCATGACATTTGAAATAAATGAAGAAAAAAGTAGTAAAAGTTTGGGTCCAATTTACTCAAATTGGACCGGCCCATAAATGATTTATTCAAAGCCCCAAGGTTCAACCTTCCAACCACTATGCCAAGTTAGTCAAATGCGACCCAATCCACCTAGTAAGCCCATAGGACTAAAGAGCCCATCATCCTCTAAAGTGTAAGGTATAAAAGCCTTACACTCTCTCTCTCTCACAAGTCATCGACATTAAGCCTCAAGCATTAAATTCTCTTGCATAGGTTTCTTTCTCTAGAAAACACTGTACTAACTACGGCATCGGAGGGGCTTTCCTCGGCACCACCCCCGAGGCCAGTTTACGTGTATTTACTGTGCAGGAACTCCTTGTCCCAGTCGGCACTTGGGCTAATTTAGTCTTCAGCCCACTGTTAAGGTCCTGCTGAAGGACTTATTGTTTACACCCAAAATAATTTGGCGCCTTCTATGGGGAAGACAGTAAAAAACAAGCCAAACATCCAACCACTTAGCAACATGACTAAGAGCGTAAGAGAAATAATCTTTCTTCCTCATCCGCAAAGAAAGGTGCTCCTACTTCTTCATCTTCAGAGGCTACCTCATCCGAGAAAGCCTCACTTGAGAGACCCTCTCATAACACCGGCCAGCAGTCGAGCTATCGCCGGCCAAGCCACTCAAATGCTAAGAGCCTGACTCGTAGTCGCCATTCACAGTCTCATCCGATGGGGAGACCCCAGACGGGTCCCAAGTCGGAGGAGGTGGCTAAAGCCCTTGCGGTCTTCATGGAGTTCATGCAGACCCTAGCTAACAAGCCAACTCCACCTCCTGCCTCCTCAACACACGCTAACACAATTGAGTAGCCGAGAAGATTGAGAAGGAGGACAGACCTTGAGGATGGAGAACGACCTCCATCCCACAGAGAGCTCGAGGAGCATTGGGAAGAGGATACCTAGAGGACTAAGCGGGAAAGAAAAAGAAACCTCCAGTTCTTCGAGGAATCCGAAGCCGAAAGTTTTCGAAGCAGCAATACCGCATCCGCACGGCCTGAAACTGTTCGCTAAAACGTCCATGAACGTATCGGCTCGAGGGAGGTGAGCATCCACAACCGCCTGACTTACCCCCATGAAAGTAAGCCCTACCCCATACATTCCCAAATGAGGACAAAAACTAGGGAGGGGGAAGCGAGGTCCCGACGGCTCAGACCAAGGGAAAGGCAGTAATGACACCTTCTAGGTCCCCATTCGTCTCCTGGATCCTGGAGAAGAAGGTGCCAACAGTGAAGATCCCAGCTCACATCACTTACGATGGGACTTCAAATCTGAAGGAACATATAGCCTCTTACGAGGGGAATATGTACCTAAACCCGAGATCCAAAATAACCTGGTGTAAGTACTTCCCTACAACCCTAAAGGGAGTAGCACAAGCATGGATCACAAAGGGGGTTGAGCAGGGGTCAATTACCGGATGGGAAGACCTCTTCCATAAGTTCAAAAGCAAATTCTCTACGGCAAACCGCTGAGAGAAAACCACTGTTCAGCTCATGAGCTTGCAGCAGGGGGAAGAAGAGAGTCTTAGGGACTACCTGACCCGGTTCAGCAACGAGTCCTCGAGAATCACAAATCTGGACCAAGGGCTGGCCGTTTTGCACTGCGAAATGAGCTGAACGCGGGAATATTTCTGGACTTCATGGTCATGCATACCCCGCAGACCTTGTAGGAAGCCCTCGACGCTTCGGATAAATACAACTAGGCTAAGGAATAGAACAAAACCAAGTCCTAGCCCGGGTCTGGTAAGGCATAAGGACATCCGTCCGAAGGTCAGGGCTAGAAAAAAAGGAAGGAAAAAGCCTCAAAACCTTCTTCGGCACTTGAACCGAAGAAAGAGAAAACCCCATTCTCGGGGAGATACCAATCCTACATTCCTCTCACTCTTCCACGTGCTAAAATTTATAGCATACCGAAGAATGATGAGAAATGAAAAAAGCCGAGGGCGCCACCATCGTGGCACCAAAGCAAGAACAAAGACAAATGGTATGAATTCCATGATGCTCATGGACACAACAACGAGGAGTGTATCCAGCTAAAGGATCAGATTGAAGATCTGGTCCGAAAAGGAAACCTGAAAAAGTACCTCACAGACCGCCGCGAGGAGAAGAAAGCCGAGAAAGATTCTCGGCTACAGCTTGATTATAACCAGAAGAAAGACAACCACATGACAAAGAAAATCCTGAAATCCTTGTCATCTCCTGGGGGACGAGCTCTCGCAATGCCCGTAAGCGTCACTTGAGGAGTCTGACTCACCAGGTCAATTACGCCTCAGTTCGAGGTCTAGAATCTTCGGTTCCGAACATTACATTCACAGCCGAAGACTACCGGGGGGGTAACACACCCTTATGACGACCCGCTGGTCATCACAACGGGGATCGCCAAACACAACGCCTGGCGGACCCTCGTGGATGGCGGTAGTGTGACAAACATCCTATTTCGGGATGCATATGACCGCCTTAAACTTCGTCTAGGACCTAAGTCCAGTGCCCTACTCAGTCACTGGTTTCAACGGTTCCTCGGCATACCCTAACGGGAAAATCACTCTTCCGGTCACCATCGGCAAAGACCGAGTAGCAAGGAACATCATGGCCGAATTTTTGGTCATTGATGTCCCGTCGGTCTACAATGTAATCATGGAAAGACCCATCATCCATTTGGTCCAAGGAGTTGTCTCCACGTATCATCAACTGATGATATATGTTTCGGATGAAGGCTTCGCCGAAAGGATCCAAGGGAGCAAAGAGGCTGCTCGAAGATGCAACTACAACTCTGTCAAGCCCTCAAAAGATCATCATGAGGACAAGGACGGAGATGAAAAAAGAGAAAGAAAAGGACCGGAGCATTAAGAAGCATAAAGGCCTAAGTGCTTCGGCCCAAGGGATCCTACCTAAAGAAAAAGCAATGGGGGCTTAAAAGGTTAGCTCATCGTCTGAAGCAACAGATTCAGAAGACCAGCCGAAGTCCGGAAAACCTGCTGACATCGAAAGCAGGCCAGATATAAAGAGTCTGGTTCCAAAGCAATGGAACTGGACCATCAGACTAAGTCAATTGGGTTGACCGAAGGAGACCTAGAAAAACTTGTAAGCATCGGGCATGGACTTGATCCAAGTATCCGAGTAGAGATTATCCAACTATTTCGAGACAATCGAGATATGTTCGCTTTCTCAGCCGCTGACATGTCTGGGATCAACCCAAGCCTCATCTCCCATAACCTGAACGTCGACCCTAGCTATCGGCTGATTAAGCAAAAGAAGCGGAATTATTCCGTTAATAAGAACCATGGCATCGCCGCCGAAGTCAAAAAGCTTCTAGATGTAGGCTTCATTGAACCCTACATTTATCCGAAATGGTTTGCTTACGTAGTGATGGTTCAGAAGGCCAATGGTTCTCGGAGAATGTGCGCTGACTCCACGGACCTAAATAGAGCTTGCTCGAAGCATTTTTATCCCTTGACAAGAATCGATTAGCTAGTCGACTCGACAAGTGGCCATGCTTTGCTTAGTTTTATGGACCCGTTCTTGGGGTATCATTAGATTTTCATGCACCCTGACGACCGAGCAAAATCAGCATTCATTACGAATGTTGGGGTGTTCAATTACAAAATGATGCCCTTCGGATTGAAAAATGTCAGGGCAACGTATTAGAGGCTGGTTAATCAAGTCTTTGTCGAACAAAAAGGCCGCAACATGGAAGTCTATGCTAACGATTCCATCATCAAAAGCAAAAAACACGCATACCATGTCACGGACCTGGCCGAGACATTTGCCACCCTGAGAAAGCATCAAATGAAGTTGAATCCAAAGAAATGTGTCTTCGGCATGAAATTAGGCAAATTCCTCGACTTCATGGTCAGCAAAAGAGGGATTGATGCCAATTCCGCCAAAGTTCAAGCAGCGCTCGATCTTCCCGAGCCAAAGAAAAAAAGGGATGTTCAGCGACTGGTTAGGAGAATGGCAACATTATCCAGGTTCATTTCCAGAACCTTGGATAAAAGGCTACCCTTCTTCCAGGATCTCAAGCTACCCAAAACCAAGGAGCTCATTTGGGAAGATGAGCAAAAAGAGGCCTTCAAGCAGCTCCATGAGCATCTAGCTCAACTCCTGACGCTGGCCCGTCCAGCCGAAGGAGAAATTCTGTACTTATACGTGGTAGTCAGCCCAGCTATTGTAAGTGCGGTCTTGCTGAAGGAAGAAGATAAAGTTCAGAAGCCGATCTAATTCGTTGGCCACACCCTGACAGATGCCGAGACTCGCTATCCCCTACTCGAAAAAGTGTAGTGGTAGCTGCTCGAAAGTTGAGGCCCTATTTTAACTTCCATCTGATAGTGGTCTTAACAGATCAGCCCCTGGAGAAAGTTCTGGCAAAGTAGAAAAATCTGGCAGGTTGACGAAGTGGGCCTTTGAGATCACTGAATTAAGCATAAGCTACTAGCCGAGAACAACCATCAAGGCACAAGCCCCAGCGAATTTCTTGGTCGAATACTCGTACCAGGAAAAGCTAGATGAAGAAAAGAAAGTCTGGACCATTTTTTACGGATGGATCCTCCACCGTAAATGGTTCGGGGGCGGGAGTAGTACTTACCTCGCCTGAAGGCAAGTCCTTTGAATATGCACTCAAGTTTTCATTTTGAGCTTTGAACAACGAAGCGAAATACAAGGCAGCAGTTGCCGGCCTAGAGCTGTGCATATCATTGGAAGCCGAACATGTCTGTCTAAAAACAGACTCTCAGATAGTCGCAAATCAGATCCGAGGCGAGTATAAGGCGAAATAGCCCTCAATGACTGCTTACCACGCAAAAATCAAAACGATAATTGCAAAACTGAGAACTTTTGAGGTCAAACTGATCCCAAGAGGTCAGAACGCCTAAGCCGATGCACTTTCCAAACTTGCAAGTTCAACTATGACTGAGCTAAACCTATTTGTTTGTGTGGAGATTGAAAGGAATGGTGTCCTTCTAACAAGTGTATTATTTCGATAAAGGGTTCGGAATTATTAGAAAACTAATATTCAGTGAGGTCAAGTGATCGGAATGTCTAGTTGGATGCCGCTTCCAATTAGTATTATTAATGTATAATTAATATTACAGCATAATCTAGACTGAACCCTTCGGGTCACACCCCAATCGAGTAACCGATCCGAGGCGACGAATTAATCCAAAGGATTAGATAAGTCATTAGAGTATTACGAACAAAGACGTCGGACATCGAGCTTAGAGCGTCGAAACCGAGCGCCTTAAGTCGAGTTGAATTTAGAATTCGATGAAACGAGAAATCAAGCAAACAACAAGTTCAAGCTAAGCCGTAGCTTCGCATTGGCCTAGCCATGCGAAGGCTAGGCTAGCATAGGGCACCAACCACATCGCATGGCTATGTCGCAAGCCAAGCATGCATGTGCGTGCTAGGCTTGCTCGCTGAGCATGCTTGCGGGGTCGGTGCGCCTAGTCGCACGCACGCTTGCACCAGCACGCATGGCTGGGCTAGCCAAGGCCTTGGCGAAGGAATCAAGCAGCTGGCGCACAAGGGCGAGCATCACCCCTCGCAAGCATCGCACCAGGTGCTAGCGTAGCACGCTGGGCATCACTAGCGAGGGATGCACCCAGCAGCAGCCCGCTAGCAAGCACGTTATGCGTGCTGGGCTGCTCGCACTCGCTGTCGAGCTAGCAGCGCCCAACATAAGCAACACAACAGTAGTAGTAGCCCGCATGGCGTGCGTGGCTTGCTTGCTGTGCTTAGGCATATGCGGGCTGGACTAGTAGGCCCAGCCATGATGCTAGGCGCCAGCTAGGCAGCCTTGGCAGCTAAGGTAAGTTGCCAGCCAGCTCATGCGTGTGCCAGCTCATGCATGTGGGGAGATTGATTTTGGTGGGTTGCTTGGGGAGCTAAGGGTGGTTGGTCCCCCCCCCCCTTGTGGTCCTCACCTAACCCCATGCTCACCTCTTGACACTTGGCGTTTGTTGATTCACTTGCATTTCAATTTGATTTTTGAATTAAAATAAATTGAATAAAGTGCATTTTTGCCAATTCTCCCACATTGATGGGAGATTGGAATTCAAGGCTCCCTTCCCTATATATACCAATCATTTGGGATTGGGAAAGGACACTTGAGTTGTGAATTTTAAGGGATCTCCAAGAAGAGAATACCTTAATTCTAATATTCTAAGTTTTCTTGGTCTAGCCCCGACTAAGTTTCGGGTTAGGGACCGTTCGGTTCAAGTCTCGAGGGTGAGAGCTGTTGGAGACTTACGCATTTGCGGAGCTAACGCTTTCAAGTACGAGCTCCTAGAAAAAGCGAAGACGCGTCAAGGGTAAGATCGTCTTTTCTTCTTTCTTTCTCCTTGTTAATTAATTATGTGATTGTTAATTAATTTGCATGTTCAGTTACTTTAATTTGTGTGCGGATTTTAAGAGGGTTTCATTCCGCGTAGTGTCGGACGCTACGATACCCAACAGCAGTATCGGAGCCGCGCTCATTTAATTATTGTAACTAATAATTAACTAAGGCGATTTAAAATGGATTAAAATTCCTGGTTTTGTTTTCTAATTAGATTAGAAGCTCATTTTAATCTCGTATTTATACTAATTTTGGCTCAAGAACCCAGATTTCGACCCAAAAATAGTGAATTTTGGGTGGAATCGATGTTCTAAATCGTTTTTGATCCTTCTAAAGGGTTGTCCAGAAGCCAAAATCCACCCAGAAACATGTTTTTCGAGGGGTTTTTCGTTTTTGACGAAAAATTTTAAATCTTTAAACCTTGATTAATTATAGCATGTTAATGTAAGATTATGTGTATGGTTACATCATTAATCTACTGCAATAATAAACCTTATTAAGCATGTTTATGAAGTCATTTGGGGTGCTTAATTTGGTGAGTTTATTTTTCACATAAACTTGCAATTTCTCAAGTTTGCAAATTAATTGGTTCAAGTGTGAATGTTTATGGTGAATTTGTAATTTTGAAGTCCCTAAAAATGTTAAAGATCCAATCTTTAATTGTTTATTTGGTTGGAACTTTACCTTCTAAATTCCATGTTGAACTAATTTTGGATTTAATCATTTTGAGTTGATTAAAGTCGTAAAAGTTCAAAACTTGTGATTGAAATTTAATTAATCTTCATATTGGAAGATGTAACTTTTCAAGTTTACATAAGTTATTGTTGGAAATTTTTCCATTGGATGATTGTGTTCATTTTTCCAACCCTTTTAATTTTGTCAAATCTCATTATTAATTTATGTTTGGTTAAATTAATTGTGAGTATTGCCTTTCAATTTTGTAGCATCAAAATGAACCAAAAATAATTTAAAGAATGGATCTTGAATTAATTTTGGTTTGTGCACTAAAATTGAATTTATTTAAATTGGACTTGTTTTATTTTCATTTTGCTCAATATTGTTTCTAAAATAAATTTAGAATTAATTTTATATCACACATAAATCGGGATTAAATCCCAAAGTAAGAGCACGCAAAACGAGGCACAAGATGCCCAAGCACACCCTTGGCTAGTTGGGCTGCTCACGCAACCCACATGTGGCTGCCAAGGTGTGTGTGGGCTGCTTATGCTTCGATGGTGCGCTAGTGTGTGGTGTGTGCGAGCTTGGTGCACGCTTGGTGCTGTGATGCAATGCGTGGGGTGCTGCGGTGTGCGGCAGTGGGCAGCACAACCCCGCACAGCCTAGGGCCTTTGAGGCCGAGTCTTCCCTACACGCAAGCACGCTGATGTGGCCAGCATAACGCGCGAGCGATGCTGTAAGCCACTCCAACGTGCTTGGCGCAGTAAGGGGTGTGCGAGGGCAGCAGCCGCGCTTTGGTGCCTAGCACACCGAGCCTCGGGGCTTGGTGCTAGGCACTTGGGCATCGTTGGGCTATGTGTTTTGCGATTTTTGCCGTTTTAATTATTTTATTTTAACGAGGCTAGGCCTCGGTTCCTCTGGCACTTGCGAAATAATTTGACAAAATTTGGGTTAACCGGCTTAATTAAGTTGGATGCGGAATTTAGTGGGAGTTTCGTTAATTACTTGAGCTAATTTTATTGCGTTTAATTACATAATTGGTTAACAACTTTGACTAGTTTTTAATTAGGCGCGTTAATTGGATTAACCACCTAAGTTAGTTACTAGTTTGAGCGTGTTATGCATTGTTACTTGTTTTCGTTGTGAAATGCATGGGCCATTCACATATCATGAATGGATGAATGGAATGTATATTCTATCACAGGTTTTGTGAAAATGACAACTAGTGGGGCCCGATTAGGATAGTAAATACGGAGTGCGATCCGTTATGTATTTTTGTAAATCTAAATACAGTATGTGTACTGTTGCGTATTTTTATACCTTAATATTTAGATTTCCTAATCATAATTACTAGTAGTTGCATAATTGGTGGAGATGTCTCAAAGACAGCGTTTCTAAGAAGACAAGCCAAGAGGATGCAACAAAGACCCTTGAAGACTTGAAGACTCAAGGGGTCATGCTAGTTGCCAAATGCATCGTTTACTTATGTTTTCTATATATGATTATGCTTATGTATATGAATGATATGTTAGATGCATGTTTAGGATTTCGAATGTTGTGATGATTAATTATGTTCACTTAAATCAACCAACATAGAAACCCTAGGTCCCTATAATATTGAGCCAAATTTGCCATTCCAAGAACAACACTTACTGAACTAATGCGCGTAGTGATGGGCTACGCCAAAACGAGGCATCACTACTTCCCTAGAAACGTAAGGTATACTAGGTATACAAGTTGGTCTTGGTTAAGCTCAACGATATCAGTAAGGAGTCCTTAGATGTCGTGGAAATGGAGATAAAACGTCAAGAAAGAATTAGATGCGACGTTTTATCGAACCAAGAGTAGCTTAGAGCTATTAGCAATTGGATTGCTTACCCTAAAATATTAAGTGTTAAGAAAAGGGACAAATTTTAATGCGTGGATTAGACGCTCAATAAGATTGAAAATTTGCATGTATGCTTTAAATTTCAAACTTATTGGTTTTATGAATGGTTTTCATTTCAAATTCTTTCAATTGTAGAATCATATATGCTAATAACAACAACAACCTTATGTGCCCGGAACTCCCCGAAAAGTTGGCTTTTAGCCTAAATTTGGTCAACTTCAAGGAATGGGAAGAGGAACTCCGGAAAACTCTTCGAAATTGTTCCATGGAGTACATTCTTGATACTCCCATTCCAAGCTTCTTCTCGAAGGGAATCATGAGTGATGAGGCTCATGATGCATGGTCTTCCGATTGCAAGAAAGTCTCACGATTAATGGGTAATTCCATCCCGGAAGAATGGAAGGAAAAGTTCTCCTTCTATTTTCCGGACATGTTCCTCAAAGCACTTGAGGACATTGTCAATGTGAGTCACCAAGAGTCTCAATGGCAACTGTGATGGGCTCATGTTTGATGTGACTAGGTCACTCTCAAACATGAAGATAAAGCCACCGGAAGAGGGTTGCCTTGCTAAGGAGAGGTACCGGCTTTGGTCAAGGGTCTACAATACCAAATTGAGACCCGGTATGCCCCTCCAACCTCATATGCTTAGAATGACTAGGCTCTTCAAGCACATGGAGCTTCTCGGAAACTCGTTAGAGGATGAGATGGAGGGTCATATCTTGCTTGCCTCACTCCACTCAGGCTATGATGCACTTAGGATGCATATAGCTTCGGGAAAGGAGTCACACTCTTTAAGAGATGTGGTGCAGCTACTACACCAAACCACCTCCTATGGAGCAACCAAAAGGCCCTTGAGAGCAAAGAAGAAAGAGTTCAAGAACAAAGCGAAGATGTGATGCTTCTATTGTGGTGGGCAAGGCCACTACAAAAGGGAATGCAAGATCTTCAAAAGGGATGAGGAGGAGAAGAATGTTTCATCTACCTCAGGTATCTTCATTAACATTGTGTATAAAACTATTCATAGGTATTGGATACCATGTATATCTCACTCTATGCTCCCATTTTCAGGGACCAAGTGAGAGGGCTTCACAAGTGGGTGTGCAACTGCGAGCGGACGATGAAGATGCTCTTTCCATCGTGTTTGTAGGCACATTATTTGTCTTTGGCTTGTAAATTAATTCTAGTTGATCATGCTTTTGAACATATTTTGATCTATGGCGTTGGACGCCGGGTTATTTGATCACAAGACTATAACAATGGTTGTTTTTGAATATCTTGCTCATATGTTCTATGAGAATACACATTTTATATGTGATTAGACAAATGTTAATGATACCACCAAAAGATCTAAGACCATTGAGTCGAATCAAACCTACTTGTGGCATTGTCTTCTTGGCCACATTAACATCAAACGCATCAAGAAAGTTCTTCAAGAAGGCATTCTTGACTCATTCGACTTAGAATCGTTTGAAAATTGCGAAGGATGTTTATTAGGCAAGATGATAAAGGAACCATTCTCCAAGTTAGGAGAAAAAGCTAGTGACTTATTGGATCTTATATATACGGATGTATGTGGACCAATGAGTACACCCGCAAAGCATGGTTATTGATATTTCATCACCTCCACGGACGACTCTAGTAGACATGGATATGTCTACCTTATGTCGAACAAATCTGAATCTTTTGAGAAATTCAAAGAGTTTCAGAGTGAAGTGGAAAATCAGCTTGGCAAGAAAATTAAAGCGCTTCGATCAGATCGAGGTGGCGAGTATTTGAGCCACGAATTCTACGATTATCTGAAAGAAAATGGTATTCTCTCATAATTGACACCTCCCGGAACTCCTCAATGGAACGAAGTGTTCGTAAGGAGGAATCGACCCTTGTTAGACATGCTCTAATCAATGATGGGTCTCAGTAATCTTCCCATCTCTTTTTGGGGACACGCACTTCTAACCGCGACACTAACCCTGAACCGAGCTCCGTCAAAAGCTGTCGAAAAGACTCCATATGAATTATGGACGAAGAAACCTCCACGGTTGTCTTTTTTTAAGATTTGGGGTTGTGAAGCATATGTCAAGAGATTAATTTCTGACAAACTTCACCCAAAATCAGACAAGTGTTTCTTTATGGGATACCTAAAAGAAACTAAGCGGTATTAATTCTACAACAAATCTGAGAACAAAGTGTTTGTTGCTCGTGATGGTGTCTTTTTGGAAAAGGAGCACCTTTCCAAAATGACAAGTGGGAGGAAAATCGAACTCGATGAAGTTCGAGAGGACGAGCAACAAAGTCAACCTGACAAAACTGACAATCAAAGTGCTTTAGAAGTAGTTGTTGACATTGGTAAGAGTCAAACCGACAATGTGCAAAGTTAAACCGGCGATGCAAATGCTCAACCTATTACCCTGCGTAGGTCGTAACGGCCAAGATATCAACCAGACAAATACCTCGGTATTGTCTTAACTGAAGATCAAGACATTCTAATTATGGATGGAGATAAGCCAGCGACGTACAAACAAGCTATGACGAGCCCCGACTCTGGAAAATGGCAAGAGGCCATGAAATCTGAGATGGACTCCATGTTTGAAAATCAAGTCTTGGACTTGGTTGATTTGCCCAAAGGTTACACACCTATCGATTGCAAATGGATTTTCAAGTTGAAAACCGACAAAGATGGAAATGTATCTGTATACACAACTAGATTGGTGGCAGAAGGTTACACGCAAATTTACGGCATTATGATGAAATCTTTTCGTCAGTCACCATGCTTAAGTCCGTCTAGATTATCCTAGCAATTGTCGCATATTATGATGGCAAATGGATGTCAAAACCGCCTTCCTTAATGGGATTTTGGAAGAAACTGTGTACATGACACAACCGGAAGTTTTTGTTGATCCAAGCAATGATGGTAAGGTGTGCAAGCTTAAGAAGTCCATTTATGGATTAAAGCATGCAAGCAATCTGCGATTCGATGAAGCCATTAGTAAGTTTGGTTTTATCAAGAATCTAGATGAGTCTTGTGTTTACAAGAAGGTAAGTGGGAGTGACATCGCATTCCCTGTCTTATATGTCGATGACATATTACTCATTGGAAACAGCATTCCAATGTTGGAGTTTGTAAAGACTTGGCTTGGAAAGTGTTTTTCAATGAAGGACTTGGGAGAGGCACAGTACATATTGGGCATCAAGATCTATCGGGATAGATCTAAAAGGATGATTGGATTTAGCTAAAGTACTTATATTGATAAGGTATAGGCACAATTCAGCATGGAGGAAGCCAAGAGAGGCCACCTACCCATGTCACACGACATAACTCTCAGCAAGAAACAGTGTCCGAAGACACCTGATGAGCGAGAGAGGATGACTCTGATTCCATATGCTTCGCTTATTGGATCAATCATGTATGCCATGATATGTACTAGGCCGAATGTATCGTATGCCTTGAGCGCTACGAGCCATTACCAATCAAACCCAGGAGAGGCGCATTAGACTGCGGCCAAAAATATCCTAATGTACCTGAAAAGGAATAAGGATAAATTCCTGGTCTATGGTGGAAGTAATGATTTGGTTGTTGAAGGTTATACCGACGCAAACTTTCAGACTGGTAGAGATGACTCCAAGTCGCAGTCAAGGTACATATTTTGTCAAAATGGAGGAGCGTTTAGTTGGAAGAGTGCTAAGCAAAGCACTACTATAGATTCTACAACTGAAGCCGAATACTTAGTAGCTTTAGAAGCAGCTAAAGAGGCAGTTTGGATTCGTAAGTTCATTAGTGAACTTGATGTTGTACCCTCCATCAAGGGTTCGATAGACCTCTATTGTGATAACAATGGAGCTATTGCTCAGGCCAAGGAGCCAAGGGAACATCAGAAGGTCAAACATGTCAAGAGGCGATTTCACATGATAAGGGAATGAAAGTCCGAGGGTGAAATCAAAATTTGTAAAATTGGAACGGACGACAATGTAGCCGATCCACTCACTAAACCTTTGCCTCAATGAAGCACGTTGAGGCAATAGGAATCAGGCACATTGGAGATTGGCTTTGATTTCCCTGTTCATGTGTTTTAATTTAATTTGAGGCTTTTAATGTAAAACACTATATTGAACCATTCAGTTTTGGAGTAATTTAAGTTTCAGCAAAATTATTATCATTCCATTTCTATTTAATTGTGGTTTAGAATTAAATAATGAGTCCATTCGATTTCTAAGAATATTCAAAACATGGTATCAAGACAATGACTTGGATAAAGAAACGCCTGTTTAGTGAACATTGAATATTTCAATCAAAAATTATCCTTAATTAAGGTCATTTGAATGATGGACGATTAATGACCACTTGAGATTAGTGTGTAGTATGATTTATAGCACCGTTTCTTGTGCTACAAGGACATGATTGTCCTAAATCATTTGCACAAGTATTGGTTTGGAACTATATCGGATCGACCTATGAAAATACTTTAAGAGATTTAAAATCGTCATAAGTATATTTCTCATTATAGATATCGGAACCTTTTTCCTCGACCATGAGTATTGTAAGTTCTTTTGTTTGAGTACTAGTCCGTTTTGATGTTGTCAAACGTCTGCCGTAAATGAGAATTATAGCGGTAACACTCGGGCGGCTAAGTCCTCTTAGTAAGGGATGCTAACAATAAAAGATTGGGAATGTCCCCCTATTAACAATGGGGAACATGTCTTTGTTGTTTACAAGGCCTCTCGAAGAGCAAGACTGTGAAAATGCATGGCCGTGCTCAGATGGATTTTAGAAATCATGTGTTTATTGACAGTCGAACTCGGGGATTGAGAAACACTTCTGGACGTAATAAGGATGACGAAGAATCTTATCTTATAGTTCGTGAAGAGACATTAAGTGACATAGGAAATGGGCTATACACTAACTGCACACTTGTCCGGAAGGACAAGTGGGAGATTGAAAGGGATGGTGTCCTTCCAACAAGTGTATTATTCCGATAAAGGGTTCGGATTTATTAGAAAGTTAATTATTCAGTGAAGTCAAGTGATCGGAATGTCTAGCTGGAGGCCGCTTCCGATCAGTAATATTAATGTATAATTAATATTACAGCTTAATCTTGATTGCACCCTTTGGGTCACACCCCAATCGCGTAACTGATCCGAGGAAATGAATTAATCCAAAGGATTAGATGAGTCATTAGAGTATTACGAATAAAGACATCAGACATCGAGCTTAGAGCGACAGAACAGAGCGTCGTAAGTCGAGTCGAATTTAGAATTCGACGAGACCAGAAATCAAGCAATTGACAAGTCAAGCTAAGCCGTAGCTTCGTATTGGCCTAGACATGCGAAGGCTAGGCTAGAATAAGACACCAACTGCATCGCATAGTTATGCCGCAAGCCAAACATGCATGTGCGTGCTAGGCTTGCTGGCCGAGCATGCTTGCGGGGTTGGTGCACCTAGTCGCACGCATGCTAGCTCCAGCACCCATGGCTGGGCTAGCTAAGGCCTTAGCGAAGGCATCAAGCAGCTGCCGTGCAAGGGCGAGCATCACCCCTCGCAAGCATCGCACCAGGTGCTAGCGTAGCACGCTGGGCATCGCTAGTGAGGGATGCACCCAGCAACAGCCCGCTAGCAAGCGCGTCATGCGTGCTGGGCTGCTCGCACTCGCTGTCGAGCTAGCAACGCCGAGTAAAGGTGGGGATCGTGCCGGGCCGTGCCTGGCGGGCCACCGTGCCTGAGAAGTCGTGCCGTGTCGTGCCGCCCAAAGTCACAGGCTAGCCCACGGCACGGCACGGCCCACGTGCCATTCGGGCTCAAGCTGTGCTGGCCTGCGGGCTGGCCTGCTGGGCTGGCACGGTGCTGGCCTGCTGCCTTCCTCCCCTTTTTTTTCTTTTGTTTTTTATGTTTTTTTTAATATATATATATATATAATGTATTTATTATTTATTTATTAATAGTTTATAACTTATAATCTTAATTATTATTTTTCTAAAATAAATTAAGTGTAATATTTATGTTTTATTATTTTTTTATATTTAATATTTAAGTTTATATATTTTGTTTATACTATTGATTTATAGTTTAATGTTTATAATTTATTACATTTATTTTTATATTATTAATTATTATAATTTTATTTTTGTTATATTAAATTACGAATTATAACTTAACGAAAAAAGGGAAAATTGGACTTTGGATGTGAATAATGCATACTTCATATTATTATTACTTGAAAAAATTTACAATGATAATAATGATAAAAATCGTACAAGGGTGTTAAACAAAAATTGGATAATGATAAAAATCGTAAAATGATAATGTTGATAACGATAAAAATCGTACAATATACAAAAATTATCTATTCTTCTTCTTCTTCGTCTTGTGCGTCTTCGTCTTCGTCTTGGTCTTTGTTTTCAAGGTCATCGGCTAGTTGCATTGATTGGGAACTAGCCGAACCCGAACGGTCGGAAGCGGAGGTTCCTTCATCGTTGTCATTGTTGTCGTAAGAACGGTCTTGGGACTGATTTTCCGCATCCAACCAATCTTTGAAACACACCCACATTTCAAGTTTTTCGGGTTTTAAACTTGTTCTTCTATCGTCTAAAACCCTCCCGAATGCGCTGAAAGCTCGTTCGGAGGCAACGGAGGAAACTTGGATAGCAAGAATGTCTCGTGCCATTGCCGCCAAAGTTGGATGCTTCGTGCTTTGTTGTTTCCACCATGCAAGGAGGTCGAGGCTGTTTATCTCATCGTCGTCCATGCCCTTGGTGAAGTCGTAACTCAGGTACATTTGCAACTCCGAGACATCGTCGTCCATGCCCTTATTGATGAATCACCTGAAAACCTTGAAATCAAGTTAGTAGCTTGTGAAAATAAATGTTTGGCCTTCTTACTTACGTTTTTGGATGGTTGGGAAGGCCCTGAGCGAGGAACGGTGCCATATTTGGCTTCAGAGACTCTATATAAAGCAAAAAATTGATCCTTCACATTAGTCTTATAGTTTTCTACATCATCGTCAAGAAGCATGCATTGAAAGTAAATGTCAACTAACATAAATGTGTTTTCATACTTTTGCCTAGGATCTAATATGGAAGTAAAAATATAAATCAAAGGAATTTCACTATAATATTTACGCCACTTTGTTTCTATTGCTGGAAGATACTGATCATAACCACTTTGGTTGCGATGATCAGCGAAAAGTTGGGCGAGTAAACATGCATTTGAAAGAAAGTTTTGAGCACAAGGATTATAAACAGAAGAAAAACAATACGTCATGTTATATAATAACTGTAAAAATTGCATATATCGTTCACATTTAGTCCAATCATCCTCATATATAGCATTGTTTGGAAATTTTTGGTTGTAAAACATTGTCAACGGATTCTTGTACTCAATTGCGTTGGTTAACATGTCATAGGTGGAATTCCACCTAGTTGGGCAATCGGTTTTGATTTTTATTGCCCTTATCTTTTGTTGTCTTAGAAAACTCTTCTATTCTTGGTATCTCATGTTTGAGCTATTAATAGACATAATAGCTTCTCTAATTTTGTTATAGTATGGACCCATTGCTCTAAGTACATCCTGTGCACACAAGTTAAGAACATGGAAAACACATCTAGTATGAAGTGCATCACCATCTAATATTACATCGGTCAAGTTTTGTTTGACATAATTAGCAGTATATGTCATTGAGGTTGCATTGTCAAATGTCATAGACATCATTTTATCTCGAAGGTTGTATTCATCTATTGCTTGCATTAAATGGTGAGAAATGTTAATACCGGTGTGGGGGTATTCCAGCATTTTGAAATGGATTATTCGTTTTTGTAACAACCATTGATCATCTACCCAATGGAAAGTCACACATAAATAGTGATATTTATAACCACTATCCCAAGAATCGGCAGTCAAAGACACTCTACAGTTAAGGTTACTCAATTCGGCTGGTAACCGCATTTTGTACTCTAGGAAGTTTTTCATGACGGCGGAACGAACGATTTTCCTAGAGATTCTTTTATGTTGGTGTTGTAATGCTTTGTTAATGTAAGTGTTAAATGGGTCACTTTTGGAGAAAAGAAAAGGTTGTTTGGCGTGTACTATCATTTTCCCTAGTTCATCCCTATCCCTCTCATAGTTGTAGGTAAATCCGTGTGGATGGAATTGGGAAATTTTTGGCTGGGTTGGATCACTAGCTGGTTTTGCACAACTTTTCATGTGTCTACCTAAGTGTCCCGTCCCCGATGTGGATTTTTCCGAGAATGAATGACCACATGTTTTACATTTTGCTCTTGTGTGGTCTCTACTCAGGAGGAAATAACACCATACCTCACTTTTGCGGCTTTTGACAAGTACTTGCTCACTCTCGGTTAAACATTCCTCATGTGTGTGTGGGAATTGGGTGTTTGTAGAATCGGGGGTTGCTTGGTTGGTAGTAGAACCGGAGACATTTACGGTTTGTTGGCTACCTTGGCTAGAATAATAATTTTGTTGGTCAAAGTAATTTGGTGGGAATTGACCGAATTGTGGAAATTGGTTTGGTGGTGGTGGTGGAAATTGTGGAAATCCGGGCATATTGTAGGGTTGAAAACCGGAAGTACCATCGTGCCTAAATTGTTCAAAGCCTTGGGGGATTTTACCGAGGTCATTGGTTGGAATGGCCGGGTTCGGAATTTGGGGGCTCGTTGGATTAGGTGATTCCCTAGAACTACTAGCACGGGTAAGTCGGCCCTTCCCCCTAGATGATTGGTTGTTCGATGCCATAATTAACAATAATAATTAATAACAATAATAATAATAATAATAATAATAATAATAATTAATAACAACAATTTTAACAATAATAATAACAATAATAATAATTAATAACAACAATTATAACAATAACAATAACAAGTTAACAACTATAACAATTAATAACAACAATTTTAACAATAATAATAACAATAAATCAATAATAATAATTAATAACAACAAATATAACAATAACAATAACAACAATAATAATTACTAACAATAATTGTAATAATAACAATAACAACAATAATAAATTGAAGATTAGTTTAGATCTTACAACCGTGCTTCAACGCTTTCCACTAATTACGATTACGAACTTTTAATTTTTTCCGATATTAAGAAATAATATTTAGAGAATTTAAGAGAATTATTAGAGAATACAAGAGATTAAGGATTATTAGAGAATTACCCAAGTCTTGGAAATATCAAAGTTCTCATCCAGTGGATACATTCATAAGCGACATTGCCAAAGGAACTCAGACTAGAGCACAGCTTAGGAAATTCCATGCATTCCTATCCTCCATGAAACCTAAGAACCATGTTAAAGCCTTGATAGATGCAGACTGGATTAATGCTATGTAGGCAGAATTGAATGAGTTTGAAAGAAACAATGTTTGGCATCTGGAACCTAGACTCAGTCATTAAACGACTATAGGTCTCAAATGGGTGTACAAAAACAAAGTAGATGAGCATGGTATTATTGTTAGAAACATAGCAAGACTAGTAGTTCAAGGGTTCAATTAACCGGAAGGAATTGACTATGATGAGACATTTGCTCCAGTAGCAAGGTTAAAAGCCATTCGTTTACTTATAGCTTTTGCTGCTTATATGGGATTCAGGTTGTACCAAATAGACGTCAAATGCGCATTTTTTAATGGATTTCTTGAGGAAGACGTCTATGTAGAACAACCTCCTGGATTTGAAAATCCAGAGTTCCTAAACCATGTTTACAAGCTTGACAAAGTGTCACGGTCCGGGAGTTTGGACCCCGAAACGTGCGGCGCGCTCTAGCCTTTTGGCGGCAAGAACGCTAGCCTTGAGCGGAAGAGGGGCTTGTGAGCACAAAGCAACACAAGCGGGCAATAGAATCTCAGGAGCACTCACGTCTATCTGGGCGACGGAGTGCGGGTGGTCGGGGCTTGTGACGGCCGATACTTCAAAGCGGGCACAAGCGGGTCCGAACCACGAGTCCTTAGCGCATCAAGTTGGGTTGGAGGGGAGCTAATATGCAAGTAAGACACAATATCTATAAAGGTCTAACAACAAACAAGCATAAAAGCAAGGCAACACTTGGTAGAAGGCTTTAAGATTTCATTAATCATTCGCCCTCTAAAGAGCTTTAAATGACATACAAGGAGAATCCCTAGTGAACACTGATCTGACAGTAACACAATAATGGGACCTCAAGCTAAGAAAACATAACCTAAACTCTAGGAAATCACTTAAATGGAATCTAATACATCAAAAGGAGTTGGATTCTAACACAAAGCCCTTTATGGACTGAAGCAAGCTCCTAGAGCATGGTACGAAAGGTTGTCCAAGTTCCTTTTGAATAATGGTTTTAAACATGGTAAAATTTAAAAAAAAAATTGTTTTTAAAATCAAATGGAACTGACATCTTAGTTGTATAGATTTATGTTGATGATATATTATTTGGTGTAACCAACGAATCTTTGTGTAAGTATTTTGCTGACCTCATGGGTGGAGAATTTGAAATGGCATGATGGGTGAGTTAAATTTCTTTCTTGGTTTGCAAATTAAGAAAAATAAAGAAGGGATCATGATTCATCAACAGAAGTATATTAAAGAACTGATCAAGAAATATAAACTTGAAAATGCTAAGACCAATAGGAACCCTATGGGCGTTGCAACAAAACTTAATGAAGACCTATCTAGAACTTGCATAGATCAGACTATGTAACGAGGTATGGATCTCTACTTTGTTTAACAGCTAGTAGACCTAACATATCTTTAAGTGAAGGTTTGTATGCCAGGTTTTCAAGCAAACCCAAAGGAGTCTCACCTGATAGTAGTGAAAAGGATCCTTCGCTACTTAAAAGGAATTGATGATTTGTGTCTCTTCTATTCTAGAAGTGACTCATTTGAGTTAAATAGTTTTACTGACGCTGACTATACTAGTGACTTGGTTAATATAAAGAGCACTTCAGGTATGGTACAACTTTTAGAATCGTGTTTAGTATCTTGGGTTCCAAGAAACAAAACACATTTGCATAACTACAACTGAAGCTGAATATGTTGTTGCAACAGCATGTTATTCTCAAATATTATGGATAAAGCAACAGGTTAGAGATTTTGGTATTTTATTTGAGTGTGTTCCTATTTACGGTGACAATACTAGTGCTATATGTATTTCTAAAGATCCAGTTCAACACTCAAAGGTCAAGCACATCCACATTAGGGATCACTTTCTAAAAGATAATGTAGAACAAGGGAATATTAAGTTAGAATTTTGTCAAACTGAGAATCATATTGCAAATATTCTAACCAAGCCCTTGAACAGAGAAAGATTTGAGAAATTGAGATTGGAACTTGGGATGATCAAGCTGACTTGATTGCTTCTGAAGTTCCAAGATATGGCAAAGTCAGGAACAATGTGAAAAGAGCAAAAAGGACATCTAGCACAACCTTGGTGTGCTAAACATAGCTGAAGTGTCACCGTTCATTGGTGAATTCTTAGAGGTTAGTTCACACTTGAATGCGTGTATAATTAGTAATGTACATTGTATATGTGTAGAAAGCGTGTTCCAAATACATCTGATTTTTAAATAATCTTATTTTTGGAAATTAATTGAATTTGTAAAGAAAATATTTTTTTAAAGATTCATCCTGATTACTTTTTGGAAAATCAATTGAATTTGTTCAATTAATGATTGAACAGTAAGTTTATTTATATCCCTCACACCACTTCATTAATTATAAAAGCATCTTTCACCCACCTTTATCTCTCCACTGTCAAATCACATAAACTAATCTTAGTAAAAACCATCTAATTCTCTAAAAACCCCTAAACCTTCCAAAACATGGCAATTGAATCATCCAAAAACTCATCTGAAATATTCCAAACCCCACAACATTCTGAACTAGAAGAAACATCTCCTTTAGCTATGGTAATCTACCAAGCACCAGACAAGAACGAAGAGAAAATCGATGTAGTTCCAGAAGAAAACACCGCTACTTCTTCAACCACTAAGAAAAACCCTAAGGAGAAGAATTCAACTAGAGATGATGTATCCTCTTCATCAGATTTGTTCAAGAGGTTACAGGAGTGGAAAGATAAGAAGGCGAAACAAAAATCACTTGAAGAGCACATCAAGGAGGTCGAAGATTTTGACGAGGGGGAATTACAATCGGAGGAAGAGAAAGAGTCTATAGTGGACGATGAAGATCAAAAGGCACTTGAGAAAAAGTCTATAAGGTATGTTGTTGGCTATGGAATTTCTAGATTTATTGCGTTTTCAAGGATGAGAATATATGTTAGCTAAATCTTCAAACAATTGCATGTACCCACTGGCCATGAACGAATTATGTGAAAATTTTAAAGTGAAGGAAGGAATAATTTCTAGAAAAATTAATAATGTTGAGATTGAATTTGATTGAGAGGTTTGGTGACATTCTGTAAGTTCCTACTGAGGGTTATGTTAAAGGGAAGTCAAGTGTGAAGGTGGGGAATTATCTGGGAGGTGACATAGTTAAATTTCTAGGAGGAAAAAGGGGGATTAACATTATGATCACAATAATTTCATTCCTATGAATAAATTGCTGTTTAATTTGGTAAAGAAGGCTATCCTACCTAGAACTCAGAACAAAGATGAAGCAAGTCTGTTGGATATGGCAGTGATCTTTTGTATGGTGAAAAAGATCAAAATCAACTTTCCCTCTTTGATGTATCAACACTTAGCCCACTGCATCCCTAACAGGAATAAAGTAGGTTATGATGCTCTGCTCTCTATTCTATTTGAAGCACTTGGAGTGAAACTCAAGGGAGTTTATGGATGATTTCAGGAGAAGGCAGAGAATGTTATCAATGAAAAGACACTGCAGGGGTAGAGCCTAACTGTGGTAGGTGGAAAAATTTAGAGGGTGGAGGAGAAAAAGAGTGAAACCAGTGGGAAAAAGAAAGAGGGAGCTAAGTTTGGTGAGCTTGTGAGGAAGAGCAGAAGGCTGAAAGCTAGTTCCTTCCCTCAGACTAGTATGGAGAAGCCACTGGAACTTGATGAGGAAGATACAAAAGCAATGGTTGGGCAAGTTGCTGAACTCTATGACAGAGTTGAAGTTGCCGAGAGACAACTCAAAGATGCTACAGGAAGAGTTCAGAAGCTAGAATAGAGTGCGCAGGGTCTTGAGAATAGTCTCAAGGAACAGAAGATGAAGTTCTAGAAGACTAACAAGAGTCTGGAAGCAAAGTTAGGAGCAAGTATTGAAGCTTACAAGGAGGAAAACAAGAAGATTCTTGGAATCCTAGAAGCTTGAACCAGCTTTCCCTTTGCACCCTTCCTTCAGCCTAGCCTTAACTATTTTTCTTCCTTCCTGTTTATGTCATGAACAATTTTTATTTTGTTTTGTTTTGAAAAACTTTGGTCTGTAATTGCTTAAACATGGTTATCTTTTGCTTTTCTATGTTATTTTGGAACTTTGCCTATACATGTGTGCTTTGTGTGTTATGAAAGTATGTGCAGGATTGTGTGAAGGGACTAGCTAAAGGGAGCTAGTCAGCGCTGCCTTCAGTTTTCCACACTCGATGAATTGCTTGTGGGGCTGTGGTTAGATGTTTAATAACTTAAATTGCAGGTCTTTTTGATAATGCCAAAAGGGGGAAAAGAGGAAGCAAACTTGAAAGTGGAAGTTGTTCTGGGTTCTAGTTGATAAAGTATTAGAAGTTTCTTTGATACATGTGTATAAAGTAGTTTAGCTTTGTTTTTGTTTATTTTTGGTTTAAGTCTTTCTTATCTGCTTTCATTTTTGTGTGTTTTTGTTTTCTTGTTAAAAAAATTCAAAAAATAAAAAAATACGCCCTTCTATTCTATATATTTAACTTTCTTGTTTGAAGTTTGCTAAGTTTGTTATCATTAAAAAAGGGGGAAATTGTTGAAGCTTAGGAGTTTTGATGATGATGAATAAAAGCAAACTTCAACTAATGATTTCTCTAAGTGTTGTGATTAGAACAGGTGAAGTTGACTTTAGAAGTGGAAGAGTAACCTGACTATGAAGACTCAAGGAGATCCTTAGGAAAGTAGAAGAAGAGTTTCACAATGGAACTAATTGTGTTCCCTAACAGGAACACTAAGAGAAGTTCTTTAACTGGAGCTTGACAGCAAGTTGAGAAGATTGACTTGGTCTGCATTGAAGACAACAAGTTCCATAAGAACTTGGCCTGCGAAGTTTCAGCAAGGAGCTGAAGAATGAAGGACAGCAGAAACTTAATCCTGGTCTGCATGAAGCCCAAGTATTCTTAACTTACGGCGATTGACGAGACAATCCAGCTAGAGAATATTAGTTTATGTTAAGTTAGTTTTTCTAAGGATTGATGTAAATATGTTACGAAAGTTTATGCATGGGATTTATTAGAATCGTGACAAAGCTTGGCAAGCTTTAAAAATGGAAAGTTTATAAAAGATAAGTTTTTAATTTGTGAAAAGATTTTATCTTATAAAATCCGGTTTTACAAAAAGATGTTCTTTTCATAAATTATATCTTTGATAAGTTTTCTAAAAAGATTTTCTTCTCAAACGAGTACTTCTTGTATATAAAGTAAAATTCGTAATTTCTACAACTTTGTTAGTTTTATGCGTGAAGAATTTGAAGAGAGCTCTAAAGTGTAAGTTTGCCAAGTCTAAACTTTGTCATATTAGTTTCGGATTCCATGTGTAGCTTTCTAGTCATATATTTGACTCAAAGAGTTTGTATTGTTTTGGTTTTTGGGTGTGTGTGTTAAGAAAACTGCATACAGATTGTAGGCTTCTAGGTTAAAGCTAAGTGTGTGACATTTAGGGAGTGTCGAGTGAATCTAAGTCAGGGACTTACGTTAGGTAAAATAAGGTTCTACTATGCAGCAAGTTTAGTTTGGAACTTGTGAGAAAGGACTGGTTATAATAGGTTTTAAATGGGGGAGTTTGCCCAATTATAGTGGATTGACTTGGTGTTTGAAATCCCTTGGTGTTGGGTTTTGTAGAGTCCGACTCTACGCGGAAGAGAAACCCGTCCAAGACCTGCCCATTAATTAAGGCAACTAAGCATGCAATCACATAATTAAACAATAAACAAGAGAAAGAGAAAAGACATTCTTACCCTTGACACGTGCTTTGCTCGAACTCGAGCTCTTACTTGAGAAGCTAAACCTCGCAAGCGCGACGGTCTCCAACGGCTCGTACCTACGAACCTGACCCGAAGGTTAGTCGGGACTTAACCAATAAAAACTAGAGTATTACGAACATAAGGTTTTCACACTTTTCTAAGGAGATGCCTTTTTAGTTCCACTCAAGTGTTCTTCCCAAATCCCAAAAAATATTTATAGGGAAATGAACCTTGATTTCCCATTCTCAATTAATGTGAGAGATTTGCATTTTCCCTATTTTATTTTAATCAAAACAAAATAGAAATGCAAAATCAATCAACAAGTTACAAGTGGCAATGCCTGCGTTGCTTGCGATTGCAAGGCCCAGCCAGCCTAGCATGCTGATGGCCTTGCGATGCTTGCGGGCTAGCAAAGGGCTTGGCCTAGCATTATGCGATGGCTAGGGCTGCTATGCTAGCATGTCCAGCCATGCACAACCACACCACACGCATGCACGCATCTTGGGATGCTTGTGCCATGCGATGTGTGTGTGCTAGGGGATGCTAGGCACGCATTGCTTGGGACCTTGCCTAGCCTTGCACTCACATGACTAGGCCAATGCGAGGCTACGGCTAGGCTCAAACTTCTTGCTTGTTTGATTTCACATCTCGTCGAATTCTAAATTCGACTCGACTTGCGACGCTCGGTCTCAACGCTCTAAGCTCGATATCTGACGTCTTTGTTTGTAATACTCCGATGACTCATCTAATCCTTCGGATTAATTCGTCGTCTCGAATCAGTTTTTTGATTGGGTTCGACCCGAAGGGTTCAGTCAAGATTAAGCTGTAATATCAATTGTACATTAATATTACTGATCGGAAGCGGCCTCCACCTAGGCATTCCGATCACTTGACCTCACTGAAGAATTAGCTCTCTAATAATTCTGAACCCTGTATCAGAATAATATACTTGTTAGAAGGACACCATTCCTTTCACTTGGAGGGTCGAGGTTTTGCTTCTAGTTGGGCCCTAGAAGGTTTCCTCTTAAAATCTTGTGGGATTTGCTAAAGTTCCTTTATATTCTATTTTAATTTCGCAAAATTAGTTGCTAGGAACTCACATACAATTCACCCCTTACTTGTAGTGTTCGTCTCAACTAACAGAGGAGGTCTGGACGCAACATCCGGATCGAAGGGTCCGCAGGAACAAAGGTTCCTCGGACATAAACTGCCAGACAACGTGCTCACCTAAAAACCATGTGTTTTTCCGGTGACTTGCGAAGAGTCCCAGATACAGTGCCCGGAAATGACAGCGAATGCTGCCTGCCTAGACAGCCTTAGGGACTCCCACGACCAAGCACCAAGGGCGAAGGTTAACCTACAAAGTACATCATCATGTAAAGAAATGATCAAAACAAAATGATATAAACGTATATTGTAAACCTATACTCAACGACGCACGTGTCGTCAAGAGAATCCTTTAGAAAAATTCGCCGGCTATAATAGCTCGTCTCCTCCCAATCCTGGCCAAACGATGGCCAATAGGGAAATGAGTTGGCCCGAGCACCCTAGGGGAAAAAATGCATGTACGAATACTCCAAGGGCTAAATAAACGAAAAAAGAGAGAAAACAAACAGATGAGATTAGCTTGAGAATATACGGAAAATCGAAACATAAGAAGGAAAAATATACCTCAATAATACGGTCGTGCGATGAAATGGACATCCGAGGTGTTGGGTTTTGCGGTGACCAACACCGCGCGGGAAAAAAACCCGATAACCGGATCTTATGCATAATAATTACAACATAAACAAAAGCATGTAAATAAACAAAACAATAACACACAAAGAGAAGAGAGAGAAAGAAACTCACCCTAGATGCATGCTTCGCTCACTTAATGATCTCGGACTTGAAAGCTTCAAGCTTCGCAAGTGAGGAACCTCCGACGGCTCACACCCTCACTCACCGAACCGGAACCGACCCCTACCCCGTAGCTTAAACGGGGCTAGACTAAAATCAACTTAGAGTTTACGAACTAAGGTTTTCTCGCTTTTGGAGATCCCTTTGATGAGTGACATTTATAGCACTCATAAGGTAGTTTTTAGGTTGCTTTTACCTTCTTTACGTGGCTTTCTTCCTTAATAAATGCCTAGTTTTAATTTGTTCTTTTTCTCTCAAGTTTCCTTATTCCTTGTCTATTTCGTGTTTTCATCCACTTTTGTGGATTTTCCTTGTGATTTCCCCTTTTATTTGTTCTTTTCCTTTGATTTTAGGTTAAAGGCAAGGTCCAAGTCCCTTCATGGTGTTTCCTCGGGTTAGAAGATGCTCAAGGTGTAAAGTGGAAGCTTACTTATAGCTCACAAAGCAAGTGATAGCTTACTCCAAGACTTGATACTTGCGCCCTCATGCTGCGCTCACATGAAAATATGATGTTGAACCCACCGTCAACTCATTTTGGGACTGCCCTCCCCAATGTTGATCAAGAGGAGCGCACCTCTTGCATTGAAGAACGCACGGAGGAAGTCCCCTGTTATAGTGGCGCGGGCGCGTATACTCCGTGTGCGGGCACGCCACCTAAGCTCTCTATTACGTACCTCGTTCTTTGTGGCCGCACATTCCGGAGAGAAGGCGTGCCTGTACGGGTTTCTTTTTGGACGTCCACCTTATTTCTCCTTAGTTAGTTATACTATATGTAGGTTTTCCTTCTATTTTAGAGAGAGAAGTTTTTTTGGAGTTAGTTTTAGAGCTCTTAGATTTTAGAGAGAGAAACTCTTGGATTTTGATTTGTACTTCAACATTTGCTTCAAATAAGTTTGGATTTCCTTCAATCAAAGATAATTAGTGAGATTTTCTTCCTTTAATTCCTTTCCATTGCTTGAATTTGCTTTTGATTCATGAATGATTGTTTGACTTTTTGATCTTTTGGTTAATAGTTTGATTGATTTGAATTTCTACTTGATTTAATTTAAGATGATGATGTTTGTGATTTACTTAGTTTTGTTCTTCAATTTCAATATGCTTAGTGAGTAGACTCCTTTCTAGGGAGATGGTGAAGCATGCATGAATGATGGATTACTACTAGTAGATGGATTTTGATTGATTGAATGTTGTGATAAAATTGGTTGATAGAATTGTGCATGTGGTTGAATTGTTAAGGAGTGATCAACCTTGATTTTCAAGCTAGATTGCATTGTGATTTCTAATGACACGAACCATTGATTTAGAGATTGCAATTATTGATTGAATTTGATTTGTGATTCTTCTTGCTAGTCATTCATAGAGGAAACCTAGTTTGACTTCTATGAGATAACCCTTTGAGTTCTCTTGATTGCAATTACTATCCTCCTTTACAATATTTAGTTGATTGATTTCCCCTCAATTGGCATAACCATCATGATTGTGTGTGGAGACTAGTCCTTAGTGCTTTTGATATTGAATTCCCTCTTTAGTTTAGTTGTTTGAGACCATAGTTAGTCATATTCAACATCCTTCTTATTCTTCGAAATTGCTTGACCTTAAGCTATAGTAACCTTTCTCCTATTCCTCGTGGTTAGACCCTTGACTTACCCTATACTTGGTTTAGGATTGGTCTAGTGTTTATAAATTTTGTTGATAAGGTTTTAAGCATTTAACGACGTGTTTAGACCCTCTATCAATTGGCGCCGTTGCCGGAGAGTGGTGGAGTTGTTTGCTATAGTGGTTGAGTTTATTTCATCATTATTTGAAAATCACAAAAAGATTTTTCCCTTTGTGGCTACATTTGTAGCCGTGCTACTAATAATTTCTTTTGAGATTGTATGCATAGAACACGTGGTTGTTTTCTAGTGCCATTTGATCCGGAAATAGAGAGGACAATTACAAAGATAAGAGTTGCTAGGCGTTCCTCAAGTCCTCCAAGACAAGAAGAAGAACAAGAAAGAATGGGAGAAAACCCAAGAGTGGCATTGAAGGAATTAGGGATTCCGGGTGCATATAGGTTCGAGAGCGGGATTGCTTCACCTACAACACCGACGAATGATTTTGAAATTATACTGGCAATAATCACTTTGATAGGGAGGTGAAAATTTAGTGGGACCAAGCACAAGAGTCCTCTAAAACACCTCAAAGAATTTTAGAAGTATTGCAACATTATCAAAGTGAATGGAATTTCACAAGTGTTCATTCGTTTGAAGCTTTTCTCTTCTTCTCTCATAGAGCGTTCCTTGGAATGGTTGGATAAATAAGTCAAGCCGAACTCATTAAGAAAATGGGATAAGGTTACTAAGGAATTTCTATCCCGGTTTCACTCCCAAAAGAAAACAGCGGAGGCAAGAGCACTTATCCAAAGTTTCAAGTAGAGATCCAATGAAAGCCTCTATGAAGCTTGAGAAAGGTACAAGGATTATCGAAGGGAGTGTCCTCACCACGGAATTCCTACCTACCAAATCATTCAAATCTTTTATGGTGGCCTAAGCCCTTAAGGGAAGTCTTGTCTTGATGCGGGAGCCGGAGGACCCTAATGAACAAAACGGAAGAGGAAGTTGTGGACATCATTGAAGATGTAGTGAGGCACTACATGTATTGGCAAGACGGTGAAAAAGAGTCAACTAGCAAGAGTAGCTCTTCGGTGTACTCGGTTGATCATCTCAATGCCATCAACAACTTGTCCTCACAAATCTCATATCTAGGGAAGGAGATGACTTCTATCAAAGCCAAATTAGAGAGTGCTTCATCTCTAGCACCTATTCTTCCCTCCCAATTTAAAGGGAGAGGTATATCTTCTAACTCTAATCCCCCTCCCTCTTCTAATAACATGCCTAGTGCATGCTTGTTTTGGGATGTTTGTGGTTCATATGATCATGATGCTTTTAATTGCCCTCATACTTTTTCGGATGGATGTGATGATTTTGATAGTAATGAGAATGAGCATGTGAATTATGTGTCTTATAACAACAGTGGTTCAAGGTTTGATAATCAAAGAGGCCAATGAATAGGAACTATCACAACCAAGGCAATTTTGACAACTATAGCCAAGGTGGTGGTTATAGGAACCAAGGAAACCAAGGTTTCCGAGGTAACTATAACAATCAAGGTTATACTAGCCAAAATGAAAGACAAGGTTATGGTAACCATAATCAAAGCTATGGACAAAATCAAAATAGGGGTAATTGGAACAATCAAAACAGGGGTAACTTTCAAATCAATGCTCAAAGGGGTCCCCCACCTAGGTTTGTTCCAAAGACCCAAGGTCAAGGTGATAATCCCTATGCTCAACCTTCTTCTTCTAGTTCTAATTTAGAGGAAATCATTGAAATTCAAACCAATTTGTTGAACACTTACATGTCGGCTAGTGATAAGATATTCAATGAAATGATGACTCATAATAAAGTGTTAGAGAGCCAAATTTCCCAACTAGCTAATGCCTTGAAAAAACATGCAAGCCCCATTTCTTTACCTCCTTAAGGTTTAGATCCTAAGAGACCCATGAATGCTATTGTGACAGGAAGTGGAAGGATTCTTAAGGATAATTTACCTAAGAAGAGTTTAGCTAAGGAAAGCTTAAGTAATGTTTTGGTTGATGACGAAGGAGATAGAGAGCCTTTGAGTGAGGTTTTAGTTGAGAAACCATGTGAAAAAGAGAGAGAAAAGGAAGTCGTGAAACCCAAGCTCCCTTACCCCTAAAAATTCATGAGCCACAAATTGGATGAACAATTTGGAAAATTTATTGAGATGCTTAGGCAACTTCTTCTTACCCTCCCATTCACCGATATTATTGACCAAATGCCGAATTATGCTAAGTTCCTAAAAAAAATTTTGAGTGGAAGAAGGATTTGTGATGCGGTGGAAACGATTAAATTAACCGAAAATTGTAGTGCAATCATCATGAACAAGATGCCATCTATGTTGAAAGACCCCGGAAACTTTCTATCCCTTGTGCCATTTATAAGATGTAATTTGATAATGCCTTGTGTGACTTGGGAGCTAGTGTTAGATAGCCTTATGCCATATTTGGTTTATCAAAGACTTGAGTTAGGGGAACTTTTACCTACCAAAATTACCTTCCGATAGATCAATAAAGATTCCAAACGGTAAGGTAGAGGATGTTCCTTTGAGGGTAAGAAAGTTTGTGATCCCGGTTGATTTTGTGGTTCTTGAAATGGATGAAGATGCTAACATTCTCATCATACTTGGTAGACCTTTTCTTGCTACCTCGGGTGCCATGATTGATGTAAAGAGTGCTAAGATTTCAATTAAGGTAGGAGAAGAGGCTATTGAATTTGATTTGAATGAAAGCATGAAATACCCTTCTTCTTCACTTGAGAATTGCATGAGAGTTGAAATTATAGACAACATTGTGAATTTCATGCATGAGCACTTGCTCACATCTAATGATCCTCTTTAGTGTGTTATGTTGAACAAGGAAAAGATAGGTGATCTGGCAAGGAAATGGCATTCTTTGAGACGCTCATTGATGGGAGCATGGAAGAGAATGATGACCATATTTGCATGGGAATTACAAGTCAAGATGCATTGCAAATGGCCTTAACAAAGGAAAGTAAAGGTGTTCCCATGGTAGAGCTCAAACCTCTACCACCACTCCTTAGGTATGAATTCTTAGGTCCTAACTCTACTTTTCCCGTGATTGTTAGCTCCTCCTTGAGTGAGAACCAAGCTCAAGAGTTTTGTGGTGTATTGAGAAGACACGAAGGTGCTTTAGGCTATACCATTGATGACCTCAAGGGTATAAGCCCCGCTTTATGTATGCACCATATTACTCTTGAGGATGGTGCCTCAACGAGCAATGAAGGGAAATGAAAGCTACACCCTCAAATGGGGGAGGTAGTTAAGAAGGAAATCACTAAGCTATTGGATGCGGGAATTATTTTCCCCATCTCTAGCTCTAGGTAGGTTTCCCCGGTTCATGTTGTCCCAAAGAAAGGAGGCATGACCGTTGTAGAGAATGAGAGAGGAAAACTCATCCCTACTAGGACATCACGGGATGGCGTATGTGCATAGACTACCGACATCTAAACACATCCACCAAAAAGGACCATTTCCCCCTTCCCTTTATAGATCAAATGCTAGAGAGGTTAACAAGGCATAAGTATTATTGATAAGCCGTGTTTTGTGCATAATTGTTAGCCTCTTTTTAGTTGTTCTTATTAGTCTAGCTTAGTATTTTAGTTCATTTTGGTTTGATTTGGTTTAGTTTTGATGATTAGATGCTTTTATGGGTAGTTTCGTTGTTTTTGATGTATTTCAGGATTAACGAAGCTAATTTAGAGATTTTATGAAGTCATGAGACTAAGCCGAGGCCCACGGACCTTCACGAAGCTCGTTGGTCAAAGAACGAGCCACTTAGGCCTTTTTGGACTCAAGCACGCCCATGCCCAGCTTAGGCACGTCCGTGCCTGAACCTCAGAAACTGAAGGAAAATTACTCGAAGTGAGACACGTCCGTGCCTCTTAGGAAGATTACGCACTAAACTTTCTCACGTTTTCTTATCTTTTTGGGAGTATAAATACCCCAAACTTTATTATATTTCTCTATCTAGTATTCCTTATTAGACCTAGTTTTCTCTAAGACTTGACATTGCTTTTGTAATTCAAGATTCAATTTCTACTTTTGCAATCTCCATTTATTTCGAGATTTGGTATTTTCTTTTCATCACTTATTTCTTAATTATGTTTTCTTTGATTATTTTTGTTATTGCTTATTTAAATATGTGTGAGTAGTTTTTATATTCCAAGATCTAGGGTAGCCCAATTGTGATTGATGCATGAATTGATTCTTTAAATTCTCTAATAGCAATTGCGATTATTTATGCTAAGTTGATTGTGATTATGCCAATACTATATTAGAGATGATTAGTATTGTTATTATTCCATAGTTTTAATCACAACGAGAGTTGGGTTTTAACGGAATTGAGTAAATCAATTTAGGTTTTGAGATTCATCACGAGAGTAGTTGAATTGATAATTGGGAAGCGAAGTAAAGTGTTTAATGTCTCTAATTTGCATGATTCCATGAGAATAGGCTTGATTGTGGTTAGAGAAGCCATTGATACTCGAGTGAGGTCCTTGGTATTGATTAGGGTTTGCTTTTCCTCATGTTAATTAGATTTGTATGCTAGGGGTAGATAGATAATTGCATCGATCGTAATTGTGGTGATACTTGATCTTTGATGTTTTAGTTTATTGATTTATTATATTCTTTAGATTAGTTTAGTTCTTCATACATTAGTTTCTAGTACTATTCACCTTCGATTTGATACTTGCTTAGTGATTATATGAGTTTAGTTAATTCGGTGAACCTTAGTCTCTTGGGATTCGATCCTTACTTTCCCGTCTACATAATAGGGGTTTAGTTAGGTTATTTTTGTTAAGTATGCGACACGACTATCAAATTTTGGCGCCGTTTCCAGGGACTAACGGTTTCTTTCTGATTAATTGTGATTCGTTTTCCCTAAGCTTTATTCGCTGCTTCGGCTATTGTCTCTTGTGTTTTTGATACTTTTCTTTTAGTTCTTTGTTGCATGCAAACTCGACATTCAGGGTCAGACAATTTAGCACCTTTTGACTCTGAAATTGAAGCGACTATAAGGAGACGAAGAGGTAGAAGAAGAAGGGGAAATCAAAACAATAGAAACATGGAAGACGACATGAAATCTCTTTTGGAGTACGGTATTCCTGATATGACAACCGGCCTCCTCTCTAGCATTGTCAGGCCACATGTCACTGCTCAACACTTTGAATTGAAACTACAGTTCATTTAATTCATCTCCAATGATTCATTTTCAAGCACACCACATGATTTCCCTGTAAGTCATATTGATAGCTTTTTGGAGAAATGTGATACGATGAAAATGAATGGTGTTACAAATTATGCTATTAGACTTCGCCTTTTCCCTTTCTCACTATGAGATAAGGCGAAAGAATGGTTGAGAGATGAAGGAACTGGCTCGTTTGATACATGGGAAAAGCTGGTGAAAGCTTTTCTGGTAAAGTTTTTGGGACAGGAAAAGACTGCAAGGCTAAGAAACGAACTATCTACCTTCCGGCAGTCAGATGATGAGTCCCTTTATGAGGCATGGAGGAGATTTAAGCGATTGCAGAGGCAATGCCCCCACCATGGTATTCATGAATGGATGCTGATTCAAACCTTCTATAATGGTTTAACGCATGAGTTCCAAATCTACATTGATGTTTCTTCGGGGGGTTCTCTCTTGACAAAGAACCCAACTGAGGCAAAGGAGCTGATTGAGAAGATGGTAGCCAATGATAATTATCATCCAGGAGACCGACATAATGTGAAGAAGGGAGGTAAATTAGATGTTGATGCTCTAACTCTTTTGACTAGTTCTGTGCAGGCATTGACAAGCAAGTTTGATAGACTCCAAGCTGGAACATTCACTAGTTTACATGAGACTTGTCAAATGTGTAATGTGCAAGGCCACATTGCACCCAATTGCCCACAAAATTCAAATGACATGTCGATTGAAGAAGCCAATGCATTCTACATTTCCAACCCCAAAAGGCCATATGACCCCCACTCTAACACATATAATGAAGGTTGGAAGAATCACCCAAATTTTTCCTACAAGAATACACAAGCCCAACAAAATCCACCTCCACCACCACCTCGAAACAGCAACTACAATGCACCACCTGGTTTCCAACCAAGGCCACCTCCAGTCCAACAACCTATTCAACCACCTCCTCAAAAGTCCAACCTTGAACTAATGTTGGAAAATTTTATCACCACAACCAACAATTCCATCCAACAACAAAATGGCTCCATACAACAGTTACAAGCCCAGAGTAAGCTCATGGAAAATCAGATAAGCCAACTTGCTCATCAAGTTGGGGCCAATCTTTAAAGACACCGGGCACTTTTCCGGGTCAGACAGAGCAACCACAAAAAGGGCATATAAATGTTGTTACTTTGAGGAGTGAGAAGCAATTGGAAGATCCTCCTACCAAGGAGCCATCAAGGGAGGTCGTTGAAGAAGTAGGTGCAGGTGAGAAGGTGATTGATAGTGCTATGGTCGAGGAAGAACCAAAGGAAGCAACTTCATCACCTGTTGTTCCATGTGTGCCAAAGGTTCCTTTTCCACACCAGGCTAAGCTTGAGAAAAAGTATGGTAAATTTCTTGATATCTTGAAAAAGCTTCATATTAATATTCCATTCTTAGATGCTATATCCGAGATGCCTTCTTATGCTAAATTTTTAAAGGATATGCTTTCTAACAAGAAAAAGCTAGAAGAGAATGCTACAGTTGCTTTGACTGCATAGTGTAGTGCTATTTTGCAGAATACTCTCCCTAAGAAATTAGGAGATCCAGGTAGCTATTCAATTCCAGTGAAAGCTTGGAGATATTGAAATTAACAGGGCACTATGCGATCTTGGTGCAAGTGTGAGTCTTATGACACTCTCCATCTGTAAGAAGCTGCAAATGGGTGAACTCAAACCCACACGCACATCCTTGCAACTTGCAGATAGGTCAGTCAAATTTCCTTTGGGTGTACTTGAGGATGTACCTCTTCGTGTAGGTAAATTCTTTATTCCTTGTGATTTTGTTGTGATGGAAATGGAGGAGGATGCACATGTTCCTATTATTCTTGGTAGGCCTCTCTTAGCTACTACAGGTGCAATCATTGATATGAAGAATGGTAAGATCACCTTTGAGGTTGGTGATGAGAAAATGGGATACTTACTTTTAAATTCTATGGGTACTCCCTCTATGGGGGAGACCGTTTGTCAGGTAGATGTGCTTGATGGTCTGCAGAATGAGCAACTTCCGTTGAGCAAAACGGATGATGCACTTGAAACAGTGCTAGTAGGGAAGGACGATGATGGAGATTGGGAATCAAAGGAGTATATCAGGCTACTTGAAGAAGCAAAAGCTAACCCAATCATTGCTCCAATCAGAGAAGTATTTAGTGCAGTGAGTGTTGGGGAGAGTACTACACCTCCCGAGGTAGAGTTGAAACCTCTTCCATCTAATCTGAAATATGCATATCATGGTCCTAATAATTCATACCTTGTTATTGTTAATGCTGAACTCAAGGACACAAAATTGGAGCAATTCCTCACTGTTTTAAGAAAGTATAAAAGTGTAATTGGGTACACCATTGACGATATTAAGGGTATTAATCCTTCTTTTTGTATGCATAAAATCATTCTTGAGAACGATCATGCTTCCTCTATAGAACCTCAAAGAAGGCTTAATCCAAATATGATGGAGGTAGTGAAAAAAGAGGTTGTTAAATTGCTTGCTGCAGGAATAAGAAGACAGCAAGTTTCAGAAGAACTTGGTCTGTGATTGCCAGCAAGATGCTGAAGAAGAGAAGACAACATGAATTCAGTCTTGGTCTGTGAAGAACCTAAGTTTTTATATACTTTACGAAACTCGAGGAGGCAATTTAGTAATAAACTTATAAAGTCTTTTATTAAGGTTTTTGTTAAGTTTATTGTTATTAGGATTATTATAAATATGTGTTGGTTGATTATACATGAGATCTATTAGAAACGTGATAAAGCTTGGCAAGCTAACTGAAATCGGAAATTTTATAAAAGATAAGTTTTAATTTATGGAAAACATCTTTGAGAAATTTTATCATATAAAATCTAGTTTACAATATTAATCTTTTTCTAAATTATATCCTTGTTCGATTTTCCTAAAGATTTTCATAAAAAGATTCATTTCATATTGGGTTTTAATAAACGGCATTTTTAAGGTTTACCTTTCGGAAAACCCTACTTGGCTTATGATCTTATAAATAGAGTTGATCATTTTCTGAGAAAACTTGTGAGTTTATGTGTGAAAATCTCGAGAGTGCTTAAAAGTAAGTTTGCCAAGTTTAAAGCTTTATCTTATTAGTTTCGGATTTCATGTGTAGCTTTCCAATCTCATATTAGAGTCAAGTGTTTGTATTGTTTTGGGATTTAGGTGAGTGATTTAGTATTGCATACTATTTGTAGGCTTCTAGTAAGAAGTTGAGTTCGAGTGCTCTAAGAGTACTGACTAAACCTAATTCAGGGAATAAAATTGGGTAGAATAAGGTTCTATCGAGTAGCAAGTTCAGTCTGGAACTTGTGAGAAAGGTCTGTGAGTAATAGGTTGTAACTAGGTGTTGCTCTATTATAGTGGATTGATTTGGTTTGAAATCCTTAGGAGGGTCGAGGTTTTATTCCAGTCAGGCCTTGGAAGGTTTCCTCGTAAATATCGTTGTGTGCTTTACAAGTTCCTATTTAGTTTGTTTTAATTTTCGCAAAAATTAGTCACTTAGGAACTCACTACAATTCACCCCCTCTTGTAGTAGTTCATGTCAACTAACAATTGGTATCAGAGCAAGTTCTCACATATAACAAGTAACTTTGTTGAGTAAGTTCTTGAGAGAGATGAATTATCGAGAGAAGCTTGAAGAAGGGTATTCCACCCAACGTCCACCTATGTTCAATGGGTTGTTTACTTCTACTGGAAGAACATGATGAAGTTCTTCATCAAGGCTGAAAATTATCAGGTTTGGCGCGTTATTGAATCTGACGATTTTGAGGTAACCAAAACTAATGAGAAGAATGAGGTAGTCCCTAAACCTTTATCTGATTTTAATTAGGAAGATTTTCATAATTTTGAATTGAATGCATTAGCTATTAAATTGTTGCACTGTGGACTTAGACCCCATGAACATAATAGAATCATGGGATGCAAGTTTGCCAAGAAAATATGGGATTTACTTGAAGTTAACCATGAAGGTACAAACGAAGTGAAACACTCTAAAATTGATTTATTGATGTCTAAATGTGAAAGATTTGAAATGCTACCTAAGGAAACCATTAAAGAAATGTTTACTAGATATAATGATATAATCAATAAGTTAGGTTCCCTTGGCATACATATTCCTATAGATGAACAGGCTAGAAAGGTGTTGAAGAGCAGCCTTCCTCAAGATGAACTTTGGAGATCCAAGGTGACTGCATTGCAAGAAACCAAGGACTTCACCAAGTTCAACATGGAACAGCTAGCTGGATCTTTGATGACTCATGAACTTCATTCAGGAACTAATGCTGAAAGTTTTAAAAACAAAATCTTAGCCTTAAAAGCTCAAGATACTGATGATTTAGAAGTTGATGAAGTCGAGATGGCCATGCTGGTAAGAAGATTCAAGAATATGCTTGGAAATAGGAAGTTTGATAGGAATAGAAAATTCTCAAGTTCCAAAGAGACAGCTTGATTCAAGTGTGGCTCAAAAGAACACTTTATTAGAGACTATCCTCTTAAAAAAATGATAGAGCAAGATTCAAAGGCTAGGATCAAGGAAAGGAAAATAAGACTTACAAGCCATCTTTCTCTAAGACGGATGTAAGGAAAGCAATGATAGCTGGCTAGGGTGACTCAGAATCTGAAGAAGAAGAAGAAGAGCAGCCTTTAGAAGAAACTGCGCACATATGTTTGATGGCCAAAACTGATGAGAAGGCCAAGCTGAAGGAACTAGAGGCTGAGTTATAGTATGATTATAATATAAAATAAAAAATAAAAAAAAAAAAAAATTCTCTAAAGAAAACTTGATTTACACTGTAATGGATATTCATGGTGAATTAATTAATTTTCATGTTGCTAAGGCACAAAGTGATAAAGCTCATAAAACTCATAAAGAGAACACTGAATGGGTAGATAACATGAGATTTGATATTCAACATAGATTTAATTTGTTTGATGATAATTTACAATTAAAGGAGAATGTTAAAAGATTAAAACATGATAACATACTGTTGAATTTGGAACTGTCCTTATTAAAACTAAACGGTGCCACTCCTTACTCTGAAGTTCCTCTACTAGATAAATATCCAAATTTTGGAAAATTAAAATCAGATTTGGAAGAACTAAACCTGGATAAGGCTAGACTTGAGGCGGAACTTAAAAAACTTAATTAGGAAACGCAAACAAACCGTTGACTATACCATTCCTGACTGGATAGCTAATGCTTAAACTAAAAGAACTGATGGTCTAGGGGATATAAGAAGAAGTTCCAGAAAGAAAAGAAGTATGTTGACCTACTTAGTAGCATAATATGCTATTCTGTGGCAAGACTGGATATAAACAAAACAAATGTCCTAAGAAAGATAAAAGTACTCTTAAGAATGAAAATCAGGTCAAGCAAATATGGATTAAGAAATCTGAGTCTACATCTGTAACACAGGAACCCAAGGAGACCTGGGTTCCTGACACTAACAATTAATTTTCTTGCAGGTTCCAGTGAGAGGGAACAACACGTGGTACCTCTACAGCGATTGTTCTAAGCACATGACTGGAGATAAAACTAGATTTCTCTCACTAGACGCGTATTATGGTGGGACTGTGACTTTCGGTGATAACAAGAAAGGTGAAATTGTTACTATTAGCAAAGTAGGAAGGTCAAGTTCCCATGCTATAGATAATGTATTTTTGGTCGACGGTCTGAAGCACAACTTATTAAGTATTTCACAATTTTGTGACAAAGGTAACTCTGTTAGCTTTACTTCTAATTTATGCAATATCATTAACAATGACACTGGGAACATAATTTTGGAAGGAATTCATAAAGGGAACACTTATATAGTGGATCTCAACGAAGTTCCAAGTAGTAGTTTTGACATGTCTTAGTGTCATTGAAGATGATCCACTTTTGTGGCACAAAAGATTTGGACATGCAAGTTTTTCTTTATTAGATAAACTTAGGACTAAGGAACTTATGGAAGGACTTACATTCATCAAGTTCCTAAAGGATAAAGTTTGTGATGCATGTGTAATGGGGAAAACAGACTTGTACTTCCTTTAAGTCTAAAAACATCGTGAACACCAAGAGACCTTTGGAACTCATACATATGGATCTCTGTGGTCCTATGAGAATTCAAAGTAGAAGTGGAAAAAGGTATGTTATGGTTATTGTTGAAGATTTCTCTAGGTTTGCTTGGGTGTTCTTTCTTGTAAGTAAAGATGAAACTTTTGACGAGTTTGTTGCATTTGTGAAGAAAGAACAAAGAAGAACAGGTCACCAACTCATTCATCAAAGATCTGACCATGGAACAGAATTTGAAAACTCTAAGTTTGATGAATTCTGCAAAGAACAAGGGATGGACCACAACTTCTCTACACCTAGGACTCCACAACAAAATGAACTGGTTGAACGCAAGAACAGAAGCCTTGATGATATGGCCACAACAATGTTGATTGCCAGTGGTTTGCCTAGGAACTTCTAGGCAGAAGCAGTCAATACAACATGTTTTATACTGAACAGAGTTACAGTTCGAGCCATCACCAACAAAACACCATATGAACTCATAAAGGGAGAAAACCTAATATTTGTTACTTTAGATCTTTTGGTTACAAGTGTTTTGTACACAATAATGGAAAGAGAAACTTGGGAAAGTTTGATGAACATAGTGATGAGGCAGTATTCTTAGGATATGCCTCAAATAGTAAAGCTTATAGAGTTTATAATAAAAGAACAATGTGTGTGGAAAAATCAGTACATGTAATTTTTTATGAAACTGGCAAGCTAATTGATGTACAGGATGGTGATGATGATTTTGAAATTAGATTAATACGAAAGTATGATCCAGATGAAGAATCAACATCAAAGCAAAAGCAGCACCATGAAATAGAAGGTGAAACGAATCTAGAAGAACCTGAGAATACCACTCATCAACATGAGTAAGAAACAAATGAAGCACAAGGAACTTCACAAGAGGTTCAAGAAGAAGTCATAGAAGAAGTTCCAGCAGGAGTTCCAAAGAACAACGTAGCTCAAGAAAGGCTATTCCCTATAAGAAACTTCCAACCTAAACCTTGAAAACATCAAAGCTCACATCCATTGAATGTGATAATCAGTGATATGACCAAAGGAACCTAGACACATTCACGATTTAGGAGCTTTTGTGCATTCTATGCATTCCTATCCTCTATGGAACCTAAGAATCATGTGGAAGCACTAACCGACGCTGACTGGATTAATGCCATGCAAGCTGAATTGAATGAATTTGAAAGAAACAAAGTCTGACATCTGGAACTTAGACCAAGTCATCAAAAGGCAATTGGTCTCAAATAGGTGTATAGAAACAAACTGGATGAACATGGCATAATAGTCAGAAACAAAGCAAGACTGATGGTTCAAGGGTTCAATTAACAAGAAGGAATAGATTATGATGAAACGTTTGCTCCAGTTGCAAGGTTAGAAGCCATTCGTTTACTTATATCTTTTGCTACTTTTATGGGATTTAGGCTGTATTAGATGGACGTCAAGTGTGCATTTTTAAATGGATATCTTGAGGAAGACGTCTATGTGGAACAACCTCCTGGATTTGAAAATCCAAAGTTCCCAAATCATGTCTACAAGCTTGACAAGGCCCTTTACGGACAAAAGCAAGATCTTAGAGCATGGTATGAAAGATTGTCTAAGTTCGTATTGAATAATGACTTAAAACGAGGAAAAATTGATAAAACTTTGTTTTTAACATCAAAGGAACAAAAATTTTAGTTGTACAAATTTATGTTAATAATATATTATTTGGTGCAACTAATGAATCTTTGTGTAAGTATTTTACTGATCTTATGAGTGGCAAGTTTGAAAAAGAGCATGATGGGAGAGTTAAATTTCTTCCTTGGTTTGCAAACCAAAAAAAAATTGAGGAAGAAATAATGATTCATCAACAGAAATACATTAAGGAACTTATAAAGAAATATAAATTGGAAAGTTCCAAAACCAATCGCACTCCTAAGGGTACAGCTACCAGGCTTGATGAAGACCTGATTAGAACTTGCATAGACCAGACTATGTATCAAGGTATGATTAGTTCTCTACTATACTTAACTATTAGTAGAACTGACATATCGTTTAGTGTATGTTTGTGTGCAAGGTTCCTAAAAATTCCAAAGGAGTCACACCTTATTGCTGTGAAAAGAATCCTTCGGTTTTGAAAGGAACCAATGACTTGGGTCTCTTCTATCCAAGAAGTGATCCAAGAAAAAGCACATTAGGTATGGCACAGTTCTTAAGACCATGCTTAGTGTCTTGGGGTTCCAAGAAGCAGCACACTATTGCTTTCTCCACAGCTGAAGTTGAATATGTAGCTATAGTACCTTGTTATTCTTAAATACTGTGGATAAAGCAACAAGTTAAAGACTTTGGTATTATTTTTGAATGTGTTCCTATTTTCTGTGATAATACAAGTGCTATATGTATTTCTAAAGATCTAGTTCAACACTCAAAGGTTAAGCACATCCACATTAGACATCACATCTTGAAGGATAATGTGGAATAGGGCAATATCAAGTTAGAGTTTTGCCAAACTAAAAGTCAAATTATTGTAGATATACTAACTAAGCCCTTGAATAGAGAAAGATTTGAGAAATTAAGACTGGAACTTGGGATGATCAAGCTGAATTGATTGTTTCAGAAGTTCCAAGTTATGGCAAATTGAGAATAATGCAAAACGAGGAAGAAGGACAACTAGCACAAATTTGGTGTGCTAAACATAGCTGAAATGTCATCGTTGGTGAATTACTAAAGGTTAGTTCAAAAATACTTGAATGCGTGTATAATTAATATTGTACAGTGTATATGTGTATATAGCGTGTTCTAGATACATATGGTTTTTGGAAAAATTATCTTTTGGTAAATTAAAAGAATTTGGAAAGAAAAGATAACTTTCTTAAAATTTATCTTGATTAAATGTTTTGGAAAATAAAAATTAGATTGTTCACTTAATGACAGAACAGTAAACCCATTCATATCTCTTGCACCGCTTCATTTAATATAAAAGGCATCCTTCACCCACTTTTTTTACTCCACTCAAATCAAGAAAACCACTCTCAATAAGTAAAAAAAAATTATATATACATACATACATATATATACATATATATACACATATATACACACACACACACACACACATATATATATATATGTGTGTGTGTGTGTGTGTATGTGTGTGTGTGTGTGTGTGTGTGTGTGTGTGTGTATATGTATATATATGTTTGTATATATGTATATATATATATACACACACACACACACACACACACACACATATATATATAAATAAATAAATAAAAATAAAAAACCATTAAAACCTGTAAAACCCTCAAACATGGAGAATGAAACCACCAAAATTTCAAGTGAGAAAAACCCATCACCACAAAATTCCGAACCATAAGAAACATCTCATCTTGCCATGGTTGTTTACGAATCCTAAGTTAAGCTAAAAGAAGTTTTAGAAGCAAACACCCCCACTTCCTCAACAACAAAGAAAAACCCAATTGAAGTTGAAGCGTCATCTTCAACCGATGTCTTCAAGAAATTGACATGCGGAAAAGAGAAAGACAGAGCATAAATATCTTGAAGAGCACATAAAGGAACTAGATGGTTTCGCTGAGGGGGAACTCGAATCTAAGAAAGAAAATGATCTAATTGAGGAGGATGACGATCAGAAAACTCTTGAGAAGAAAGATGGAAGGAATGTGGTTGGTTATAGACTTGATTTAACTTGGTGTCGAAAAGCTAGGTTTTTAGAATTTCTTGTTAAAATTCAGAATTATTTAGGAGATGATATTGTGAAATATTTAGGAGGAAAAAGAGGAGTTAATATCATGAATCATAATAATTTGAGTCCTTTGAACAAGTTGTAGTTTAATTTGGTGAGGAAGACTATTTTACCTAGGACTCAGAAGAAAAATAAAGTGAGTCTGCTAGATATGTCCATAATTTTCTATTTGGTTAAGAAAAGCAAAGTTAATTTTCCTTCTTTAATGATTCAACATTTGGCACATTGCGTTCCTAAAATGAACAAAGTGGGCTATAAGGCTTTTCTATCTAATGTCTTTAAGTGTCTAGGATTCAAATTGGAGAGATATTATGGAGGTTTGAAGAAAAAGGCAGAAAATGTCATCAATGAAGAAACTGCTTGGGTTAAGTCTGACTATTGTGAATGGAAAGTGTGAGAAGGTTAAAGAGAAGAAGAGTGAGGCTAGTGGGAAGAAGAAGGAAGGAGCTAAGTCTGGTAAGCCGGTGAGGAAGAGCAGGAGACTCTCAACTAGTTCCTTTCCTCAAACCAGCATGGAGAAGCCTTTGGAACTTGATGTAGTTAAGGATGTGAAGGCTGTGCAGATAGCTAAACTTTCTAAGAGAGTTGGTATGATAGAGAAGCAGCTCAGAGAGATGACAGGGAAGGTTCAAAAGTTAGAAAAGAGTATTCAGGGTCTTGAGAAGGGTCTAAAGAGACAGCAGGTGGAGTTCAGAAGACAATCAAGAACCTTGAATCAAAACTAGATGCCACCACTGAAGCAAACAAGGAGGACTACAAGAAGATTCTTGCTATCCTCGAATCCTGAGCCAGCTAACCTCTTGCAGCCTACCCAGCCCATCCTTAACCATTTTCTTATTTCTGTTTATGTCATGAACAATTTAAGTTTGCTTTTGGTTTTTAAAACAATGGTCTGTAATTGTTAAAACGGGATGGCTACTATTGGTTTTTATGATAATTTGGAACTTACCTTATATATGTTTGCATTGTATGGTATGAAAATATATGCAGGATTATGTGAAAGATTTGCTAAAGGGAGCTAGCCAGTGCTGCTTTCAGGGGTTGTGTTTAGATGTCTAATACCTTTGCTTGCAGGACTTTTTAATAATTCCAAAATGGGGAAAAGAAGAAGCAAACTTGACAGTAAAAGTTCTGGGTTCCAGTTGATAAAGTATCAAAGATTTCTTTGATATGATGTATATAATAGTTCCAATTTAATGGTTCTAGTTTTTCTAGTTTCAGTTTTTTGTTTGGTTTTGGTATTTCTGGTGTTCGTGTGTTTTATTTCTTGTTAAATAATCAAAAATACAAAAATACAAGCCTTCTATTCTATTTACTTTCTTGCTAGAAGTTTTCTAAGTTTGTCATCATCAAAAAGGGGAAATTGTTGGACCTTAAATGGTTTTGATGATGATGGAAAAGCAAACTTTAACTAATGTGATTTCTCAAAGTGTTGAATTAGTACAGATGAAGTTGACTTAGGGAGTGGAAGAGTAATTTGGCTTTGAAGATCCAAAGAGAAATAAAAAAAATAAAAAAAAAATAAAAAAATAAAAAAAATAAAAAAAATAAAAAAAAAAGATAAAGAGAATAAAAGAAGAGTTCCTCATTGGAACTAGAAGTGATCCCTAACGAGAACAAAGAGAGAAGCTTCCTAACAATAGCAAGACAACAAGCTAAGAAGACTAGCTTGGACTGCGTTGAAGACAGCAAGTTCCAGAAGAACTTAGGTTGCGAGTTCCAGCAAGATGCTGAAGAAGAGACAGCAGGATTTCAATCGTGGTATGCGAAGAACCTAAGTTTTTATTTACTTTACGAAGCTCAAGGATGGAAATTTAATAATAAACTTAAAGTCTTTTATTAAGGTTTTTGTTAAGTTTATTTTTATTAGGATTGCTGTAAATATGTGTTGGTTGATTATGCGTGAGATCTATTAGAAACGTGATAAAGCTTGGTAAGCTAAGTAAAATCAGAAGTTTTTATAAAAGATAAGTTTTAATTTATGGAAAAAGATCTTTGAGAGATTTTATCTTATAAAATCTGGTTTACAAAATATTAATGTTTTTAAATTATATCTTTGTTCGATTTTCCTATAGATTTCATAAAAAGGTTCATTTCATATTGGGTTTTAATAAATGGTAGTTTTAATGTTTATCTTTCGGAAAACCCTACTTGGATTATGAATACTTCTTATCAATAGAGTTGTTCATATTCTGAAAAAACTTGTGAGTTTATGCGTGAAAATCTCGAGAGTGCTTAAGAGTAAGTTTGCCAAGTTTAAAGCTTTATCATATTAGTTTCGGGTTTCATGTGTAGCTTTCCAATCTCATATTAAAGTCAAGTGTTTGTATTGTTTAGGGATTTGGGTGAGTGATTTAGTATTACATACAATTAGTAGGCTTCTAGTGAGAAGTAGAGTTCGAGTGCTCTTGGAGTACTAAGTGTACTTAATTCAAGGACTTAAGTTGGGTAGAATAGGGTTCTATTGAGTACCAAGTTCAGTCTAGAACTTGTGAGAAAGGTATGTAAGTAATAGGTTGTAACTAGGTGTGTTGCCCTATTATAGTGGATTGGTTTGGTTTGAAATCCCTTGGAGGGTCGAGGTTTTATTTCCACTTTGTCCCTAGACAGTTTTCTCGTAAATATCGTTGTGTGCTTTAAAAGTTCCTATTTATTTGTTTTAATTTCCGTAAAAAGTAGTCACTTAGGAACTCACTACAATTCACCCCCCTCTTGTAGTAGTTCATCTCAACTAACAACTATGCTCAAGATAACTAAGCAGGGAATAATTCCTTTTCTTCAAGGCATCAATCTAGGAATACTTCCCCATCATAAGGTTACCAACCTGAATTTAATAGAGAGCACGAGGAAGAGGAGCCTACAGAAGAGAGCAACCATTCTATAAATAGTTCTATCATGGAGATTCCTAATCCAAATCCACCCCCATCAAAAATCATTATTTATATTTCTTCTGATGTTGAGGAGGATGAGGAGTTTGTTCAAGTAAAGCAGGAGCCTGAGACCCTTGAGCCAATGGAAGATGATGATGACCTTGAGTTCAACCCTGGAAGCTACAAACAAATGAAAGACAAGTCGGTTAGTGTCCAAATGGATTAGATTTTTGTAGTTTCATTTCATCATAGGACTTCTAGTTTTCATTTCTGTAGTTATAGTCATTTCTTTTCTAGCAGTGCAATAAGTGGCATGGCCACAGTGAGCCAATAAACCTATTGATTTCCGTAGGCTATTCAAACTCATTTCATTTCAGTCATTCCTTCAAACAATAATAAATTTATATTCATTTCCTTGCTTAATGATTCATTTCCTATTACACCACCTCAATGATTCATTTCTTACTCTATCATTTCAATGTTCCATTTCAATCTTTGGGAACCATGGGAATTATTTCTTTTATTATTGATATGTTTTTTTAAATGAATGGTTGGTTAGTAATCAAGAATGTGTTGACCAAGCTACAAGTTGAGAGTTATAATTTTTGCAACCTCAAATTGGTAGTTTAAATTAAATGTGTATGTATGCTTGGTGCAAGTTAATAGAATGGGTGTTTAATTTGAGAGCTAACCATGAACTTAATTAATAAGAGACCCCTTATTTTAATTCAGGAGGCATAAGATGGCAGGTGGTAGTGGAGATAATAACAATGGTGGGAATGAGTTGAGAGAAGTAATGAGGCAACTAGCTATAGTGGCGCAACAATTGGCAAGAAACTCATCTACTAATGAGGACTCTCAAGGTGAACTATTCAAAAAAGTTGCTCAAAGCAAACCATCAACTTACCAAGGTGAACCTGACCCTATTGTGTTATAGAATTGGCTAAGGGAGTTTGAAAAGTTGTTCAGGGTGGTGGGATGCCTGGAAGCCTCGAAAGTTGGTTGTGCTACTTACTATTTAAGAGGTGAAGCTAATCTTTGGTGGCAGCAAAATGAAGCGACTATTAAAGCATTGCCAGTTTTTAGTTGGTCTATGTTTCAAGAAAAAGTCAAAGATAAGTTTTACCCCAGTTTTCTGCAGAAATAAAAAGCTGAAGAGTTTTCTAACTTGGAAATAAGGAAGATGTCAATGATTGAGTATTACATGAAGTTCATTTGAGCTGTCGAGATTTGCTAAGGAGTCCGTGGCTACAGTAAAAGCAAAGGCTAGGAAATTTGAGAGTGGATTGACTACTAATCTTCAACTTAAGCTGTGTGGACAGGTGTTTGACATTTTGGATGAGGTATATGGAAGGTCTGCACACCTCTATGCATTAGAATTGAAGAAAAAGGAGTTGGCTAAGATAGAAGGGAAGGAGAAGAGAAAAAAGATGAGACAAAGTTCTAGAAACCCTCAAGGTAACCAAAACAATTTTAAGAGACAGAAGTTCACCCATAACAACAACAATAACTTCAATAACAATCGTCAAGGTGGACGAAACTTTTGAGGAGCTAGGAACTTTAACTAGGGAAACAAGGCTTTATTTCTGTAAAAGGTGTAGGAAAGATCACTCTGGTAAGGATTGTGATGGTAACTTGGTGACCTGTCGAGCTTGTAATAAGTTGGGGCATAGTGAATTCAAGTGTTTTTCTAAGGACTCCAACCGAAATGGGCATAATAACAATCATGGTGGGAATACACAGAGAAACTTCCAAGGGAATAATAGTTATAATGGAAACAAAGGGCCATAATAGAATGGAGGTAAAGAACAACAACGATGGGAATAATCAGGTGAAGGGAGGAACTCCAGGAAAGCTCAATGTGATTGGAAGGCATGAGGCTAATATAATAAAGGATGTGATTACTGGGACTTTCTCTATTAACTTTGTTATTGTTAAAGTTTTGATTGATTCTAGTGCATCTTTCATTTCTAAAGTCATTGTTCCAAAGCTATTGCATTGTTTGAAAACAGTAGATGTAATAGATATACCTATAGTTAATCCTACAGGAGGGGTAGTGCAGTGTACCAAAATCTTCAAAGATCAAATGTGCCATTGGAGATTGAAGGGAAGGAATTCTTATCTAATATCATTAAATTTGAGTTGAGTGATCTTGATTTCATCTTGGGAATGGATTGGTTATGCAAGTACAATGCAAAGATCTGTTGTCAATCATAGAAAGTGTATCTAAGGACGTCTGAAAGTGAATTAGTGACTTACTGGAGGTATGGGAAACCAAAGTGTACTAAGATTATTTCTATGATGAAGTTGACAAAATAAATTAGAAAAGGGCACCCATTATATTTCTGTTTTGTAAGGAATCTAGACTATGAGGATACGTGTAGACCTGAGAACATAGAAGTAGTAAATGAATTTCTAGATGTGTTTCCAGAGGAGATTCTAGGGATGCCACCCAAAAGAGAAATTGACTTTACAATAGAATTGGTTCTTAGAATAGCACCAATTTCTAAGACACCATATCAAATGGCACCTGCAGAGATGAGTGAGTTAAAGGATCAACTGCAGGATTTGTTAGAAAAAGGATACATTAGACCAAATGCATCGCCCTAAGGAGCTCCAGTGTTGTTTTGTTAAGAAAAATGATGGAAGTATGAGACTGTGTATCAACTATAGGGAGTTAAAAAAAGTCATTATAAAGAACAAGTACCCATTGCCAAGGATTGATGCCTTATTCGTCCAGTTGAGGGGTGCATCTGTGTTTTCTAAGATTGACTTGAGAATTGCAGATGAAGACATCCTAAAGACAGCATTTAAGACAAGGTATGGGCATTACGAATTAATAGTGATGTCATTCGGGTTGACGAATGCTCCAGCAATTTTCATGGACTTGATGAACAGGGTGTTTCATTCATTTATGGACAAGTTTGTCGTGGTGTTCATAGATGATATATTGGTGTATTCCAAGTCGAAAAAAGAACATATTGAGCATATGAGAGCCATTTTACAGACCTTAAAGGAAAATAAGCTTTACGCAAAGTTTTCCAAGTGTGAGTTTTGGTTGGAAAAGTTAGCATTTTTAGGTCACTTCATATCCAAGGAAGGGGTAGAAATAGATCCGGCAAAGATTGAAGCAGTAAAAGGATGGCCTACGCCAAAGACAATGTTTGACAGTAGGAGTTTTTTAGGTTTAGTAGGATATTATAGGCGTTTTGTGAAGGAATTTCCTAAGATTGCTAGGCCTATGACTTCCTTGATGATGAAAGATTGTAAGTTTGAATGGAATGAGAAGTATGAAGAAGCGTTCCAACTTTTGAAGGAAAGGTTGACGACTGCACCAATGTTGACATTAGTAGATGATAGTGGAGTTTATGATGTGTATACTTTGTATAGTGACGCATCTAAAAATGGTTTGGGATGTGTGCTTATGCAAAATGTTAAGGTAATTGCGTATGCATCAAGATAGTTGAAACCTCACGAGGAAAATTACCCTACTCATGACATGGAGTTAGCTGCAATCATTTTTGCACTAAAGATTTGGAGGCATTATTTGTACAGAGTGAAGCGTAGGATTTATACAGATCACAAAAGTTTAAAGTACATCTTCACTCAAAGAGATTTGAACTTGCGCCAAAGAAGGTGGTTGGAATTCATTAAAGACTACGACCTAGACATTCAATACCATGAAGGGAAAGCAAATGTAGTTGTCGATGCTCTTAGTCGTAACTCAAGCCATGGTGTAAACACCTTAGTAGTGGCCGATGAATTATGCAAGGAAATGAGTAAAATGAACTTGGAAGTAGTGGAAAGAGGAGCGTTGGAGGGTATGCTTGCATATTTGAGCATCCAATCAACGAAATTTCGATGAGATAAGAGAGAATCAATTAAAAGATGTAAAGTTGGATATGATTCGTGAGAAAATAACGCAAGGATAAGCTACAAACATTAAAATTCATGATGATGGAAGTTTAAGGTATAAGGGTAGATGGTGTGTACCTCAAAAGTGTAAGGAATTAAAGAAGAAGTTGATGAATACACCCTATTCAGTACATCCTGGAGGGGATAAGTTGTATAAGGATTTGAAGAAGGTGTATTGATGACCTAGAATGAAGAATGAAGTTCCAAAATTAGTGGCAAAGTGCTTAACCTGTCAAAAGGTAAAGATTAAACATAAGAGACAACAAGGAACCGTGCAATCATTAAAAGTTCCTGGATGGAAGTGGGATTGCATTTCAATGGATTTTGTCACTTGCCTTCCAAAGTCCAAGAGTGGAAACGATACCATTTGGATTGTGGTGGATAGACTTACAAAATCCGTAGTGTTTATAACAATGAGGAGACTCGGAAGATGGAGCAACTTGCAAAAGCTTACATCAAGAATGTTGTGAGGTTACATGGGGTTCCAAAGGACATTGTGTCGGACAGAGATTCTAGGTTTCTTTCGAAGTTCTGGAAAACATTGGTACGACACTAAAGATGAGTACAACGTTTCACCCTTCCACAGATGGGCAAACTAAGAGAACGATTCAAACTTTAGAAGATATGCTAAGAGCCTGTGTTATAACAATAGATTTCAAAGGTGGATGGGAAGATAGCTTGGACTTAATTGAGTTTTCTTATAACAATAGCTACCATGCAAATATTGGTATGGCACCATTTAAGGCATTGTATGGAAGAAAGTGTCGTAGCCCTGTGTGTTGTAACGACTTAAGCGAAAAAATTATTCTAGGGCATCAAATGATAAAGGATATTATTAAACACCATAATTATTTTTTTTAACGATGGACGGATTTTTCTTGAATGCTTTTGTTATTATTAAACACCATATAAGCAAATTACTTTGTTGCTTGGTCCAAAGAACATAATACTTTCTCATTTTCATTCAAACCAACACAACACAAAACAAACTCTCAAACCAAAATGCTTCACCAAACTAAGGGTTAGGGAAACGAAAGGTCATAAGGCTTGTAATGTGGCTCATAATCAAGAAAGGGAATAGGCTCAAAGGGTTAGCAAGAGGGGAAAATGTAAAATAGAAAACTAAATTTGTAACAAAACAAAAAGAAGATAAAGAGAATGAACAATGCCCTTGTCCTCCCCTAGAGGGGCTCAGTCGCGGTCTTGGGAAGCTAGAGGTCAAACCAAGGATTAAGACATGCATAGCTAAGGATCCTAAATTGCCGCTCAACAAGGTGATGAAGGCTAGAACAATGTAACCTCACTAGGGATTAAAATAGGCAAATACCAACCAAGGGTTTCAAATCCCCTATAGAGAGCAACTCCATCTTACCACTTCTCGTGAACTAAGGTTTCAAATGTCCTCCAAGTTCTTAACCTTGCTACCTTAGCTTAAAATTTGTCTAACTCAACCAAAAGCACTCTCAAACCGTGTATTCCATCATCAACTAGGATATCATCAAAGCAATCGAGTCCAAATGTATGAGCAAATTCCAAAACATATTCATTTCATCTTGCCATACTCATGTTAGTCACACAAAAAGGAAAACAAAACAAAAGAAGAAGGAAGAAATAAAAAAGGTTCACAAACGAGGAATATAAATCCAATTAATTCCCAATCGTCATACAATGATCGTTCGATAACAACATCAACGATCCCAGGTTCCTTAGAACCAAATGCAAGCAACCTCGAACCATTCAACTTCTTCCTAAACTAACCTAAACTAAGCACACCAAAAGAAAGAAAATGAGTAAAAACAAGAAAGGTCTCACCGGGAGGTTGTTGAAAAGATATCGAGGAGCAAAATAAATTCAACGCATGTAAGTTCACTCCAATGATTCTAAAAGCAACCTACACGATAAGTCCAAGGTACAAAAATCAAGAGGGTAAAAGGGAAAAATAAAATAAAACTAAAAGAGAAAAAGGAAATGAGGGTTAGAAATCCTCCGAGTTGCCTCCCGGGAAGTGCTTGTTTAGGGTCTCTAGCTTGACCCTTCACCTCTTTCAAGGTGGATCAAAGGATACCACCTTCTTCAACTTAGAGGTGAAAGTAGCATGCATGCCCCCAAGATTGGGCAAGAATACATCTTGTAACATCTCTCCATCAAAAGGGATAAATGGAGGCATTTTAGGGACCCAAACATTCTCAACTTTCTTATTCATCTTTTTATTGTTGTTGTTTCTTTTCTTCTTCTTTCTCTTCCGCAAACACCTTTGAGAATAACCACTTCTTGCATTCTCGATCTTGGGAGGGGAGACCTCACCCTCTTAAAGAGAGTCTTCAAACAAGGATGAGATTCCTACCAAATGATCCTCATTCATCATAGATACTTTGGCCACCTCCTTTGATTTCTTGAAATAGGGCTTAGGACTCCCTTTCAGTCCCATCTCTCTTTTCTCAAGATCTTCCTCTTGAGGGGAACCTACCAAATCCACTCTACAAATCTTCTCCACCATGGGATTCTTAAATACCTTGGAAAATTCAAACACTATCTTTTCATCGGAAACTTCACAAGTGATAGCGTTGTTCTTGCAATTGATCACCGCTCCCAAGGTCTTAAGAGCCTCACGACCCAAGATCAACGGTGTCTTTTCATCTTCCTCCATGTCCATGACAACAAAATCATAAAGAACATAGATATGTCCCACTTGAATGGGAACATCCTCAAGCTCTCTACATGGAAACTTTACCGATCGGTCGGCAAGTTGAATTGTTTTCCTTTTAGGGATCGTTTCAATGTTGAGTTGTTGAGAAATGGACAATGGAATCAAACTTACACTAGCTCCAAGATCGGCGAAGGCACCCTTTGCTTCCAAATTCCCAATCTTAACCGGCAAAGTAAAGCTCCCGGGATCTTGTTGCTTCTTAGGCATCTTATGTTGCACTAGAGCACTAACTTGAAAAGGAAGAGTAACGATGTCTTCATTGATCTTCTTTTTGTTAAAAAGAATTTCCTTAAGAAACTTTGCATAGGAGGGCATTTGTTTGATTGCCTCAAGGAAGAGAATATTAATATGTAGACCCTTCATCACCCTTAGAAACTTAACAAAATTCTCCTCCAACTTCCTTTCCACTAACCTACCGGGAAAGGGGACCGGTCCATCAAGATTCCTCGCATCATTAGAGGGTGAAAGTGTCTTCCTCTCGTTGAGCATTTTTTTCTTAATGCCCTTTCCCATATCAACATCACCTCCTTGACCACCTTATCCTCACTTCTCTTCTCGCCACTAACCTTCTTCTTTGGATTATCATAGGTGGTTCCCGACCTTAAGGTTATAGCTTTACAAGACTCGGTTTTGTAGGTATGTGAGGGGTTAGGGTTTGGTTGACCGAGAAGTGTAGATGGTGAATTGAAGGAAGACCTTTCGGCCAATTGAGTCAATTGAGAGTCTACCATTTTATTATGGGCTTTAACTTCTTGTATTTGTTGGTTTTGGTTTTGGATTAGTTGGCCAAAAGCTTAAAGTTATTGGCTCATGGTTTGAAGGAGTTCGGTTTGGGTTTGGTCCATTTGTTGCGGGGTTTGGTCATGGTGTTTTTGAGGGAATTGGTTTTGGTTTTTGTTGTAGAGTGGAGGTTGGTTTTGGAATTGGGGGTTTAAAGGTGGTTGATTTGGTTGGTTCCATTGTTGGGGTTGAGGTGCAAAACCGGGGGGTGGTTGCCTCCAAGCAACTCCAACTCTGTTTCTCACAAAACCATCTTGCCTTGAGTTTAAGGCGGCCACATGCTCGCGGTTCTAACCTCCACAATAAGATGTATCATGGTTTGTACCACCACAATTTTAATAAGAGAAAGCATTAACTTGTGAGGGGCCAGAGCCAACAATTCCACTAGATCCCAAATTGGCTACACCTTTACTCAAAAGCTCCACTTGATGTTGAAGTCGATCAAGCTTCTCCAACTCATCCTTTCTCCCCTTCTCAAGAGTAGTCCTTCTTCTACTTCCCCATGAATAGTTCTTGGTCACCTCCTCAATTGTTGCTTCAACTTGGTTTTGGGGAATCTTGATTAATTGACCACCCACCCCCGCATCCAATTTTGCTCTAGACATAGGTTCCAACCCATCATAAAAGAAATTCATAAGCAAGCTTTGATTGTATTCATGGTGAGGACATGCTTAAACCAATTCTTTGAACCTTTCCATGCTTCACTAAGAATCTCATCCTCTTCTTGTTCAAATGATGCAATCTTCCTTCTCATTTCGGCAGTATTTTCCTCAAAAAGGAACCTCTCTAAGAATGCCTTGACTATCTCTCTCCATGTTGTGAGAGAATTTGGCTTGACTTGCTTGAGCCACTTATTTGCTCTACCCGAAAGAGATTGTGGAAATAAGTGCATTCGGATGTACTCTTGAGAAACTTGGTTAGTTTAAATCATAGCACAAAGCTCAAAGAATCTATCAAGGTGCTCAATAGGATCTTCACTTGAAGAACCCAAAAATTGTTCCGCTTATACCATCCTTGTATATTGAGGATGAATGGTAAAATTAGTTTCTGTGACGGGTAGCAAAATCCCTCCCGTGAGCTCATAATCCTCCGGATTTCCAAACTCACAAAACAAAGCATGATTTTCTTATGCCACCATTGCCTCACTTTGAGAACTTGAAGACTAAGAATCACTCCCACTCTCCACAATAACACCAAAACCTCGCGCCTCTTCTTGATAAAGCCTACAGACTTGTCTCAAAGTACGGTCGATCTCGTGGTCAATGTAATATGTGGGTGGTCCTTGAGACCTCCTTAGCATCCACCAAAGCTAAGCAAACAGTTAGCAATGACTAGCAATAGAGTAAATGAATAAAAACGAAAAGCAACAAAACCATTAACAACACAATACGAGTGCAAAACTAGCTGTTTCCCCGGCAACAGCGCCAAAACTTTGATCGCTGGATAACAGTTCGTGTCTACTATCCTAAATCAAATCAACAATTTATATTCCTAACCTAACTCTATCAAGTTCACACTAGATAGTGGCAAGTTAGGGTCAAACCACAAGGAAACAGGGCATTGCACAATCAAAGTGGAATTAAGAATATATTGCAAGTAACAAGGGGTATTTTGATTGTTTTTGTGAATTTGTATGATCAAATTAACTAGTAGAAAGATTAAAACAAGCAAATCAAGGAAGTTCAAACTAGAAACACTAAAATAAGGATGGAAAATTAGATTTGAGAGAAATATGATCAAAACACTAGGGAGAGGGGGTTCCAATCATGATCAACTAAGACAACAATGATAATCAACATGGATTCATGCCAAGGAATACAAATTCTACTCAAATAATTCATTCCCATGCAATTACTCAAGCAAATTGATGAAATAAATCAAAATTAAACTAGATCATTCCCATGCATCTAATTTAGAACTCAAATATTGGAATTAAAGGTTCACATCAATAACTCCAAGCAATTTAAGCACAAAATCATCAACTCAAGTCTAAATCCAATCAATCATCAATATAATCCCAATCAATCATGATATTCACCCCCTACCCTAGCTAGGAATCTAAGCTAGAGAAGAGAAAATAGCCATCACAACTACACTTAGCATCGATTCAATCTTAACAAAGCTAAACATGATTCAAATTCAAAGGAAAAGCAATCAAACAAGTAAAATCAAGGAAATAGATGGAAATCAACACAATCAAAAGCAATCAAACCAAACAAAAGGTAAGAGTAAAGAGATTACTACTATGAAGTTTGATTGATGAAGAAAACATGAAATACTTGCATTGAATTGAGGAAAACTTGAAGAAATCTTGATTACAATGATGAAACTTGAAGATTAAGCAACTTTCTCTCTCTAAAATACTAGAGTTTCTCTCACTACAAAGTTCTAATTATAAATGGAAAATATATCATCCCCATAAATTCAAGAGAAAAATTATTTATAGTGCATCAAAAATCCGGAAATAACGAACTAAGGAGAGCCCCTCGAGCAAGGTCGCGCCTTCTCCAAGCAGGGTATGGAACTGCAAACCCCAGGAAGCTGCGCCCATGGTGGTTGGTGGAGAGGCCTCTCTTAGGTGAGGAGAGGTCGCGGATAAGGAGCAGTGGAAAACAGGTCCTCGAGATGTCGCTCCCGCGGTAGAATAAAGAGAGCCCTCTCCAAGGGCGCGACCAGCCTTCTACAATTTCAAAGGTTGAGCTCCAAATCAGCCTTTCCACGCCCGCGCCTGCGGATCCCTGCAGAGCTGCGCGCCCTCTCTCTTGAGCATCTCCTCCTGTTCCTTAGCCGAATATGCTCCTTTAACTCCATCCAAGAGTGCCACAAACCTTCAAAATCAACAAAAAAGTTATAAAACAGAAGAAAAGATAAAAGAAGAGGAAATCACGAGAAAGAACAAAAATAACCAAAACAAGGGTAAAAACGGCTAGAGAAGGCGCAAACAAGTGACAAATGGGGGAAAATCATTAATAAAAAGGGCTAAATAGTGGCATAAATGCCACTCATCAGGATACAATCAAGCAAGTAAAGGAAATTCAAGCTAAGATTCAAGCAGCACAAGATCGTCAATAGAGTTATGCAGATCTGAAGCATAGAGTAGAAGAGTTTGAAGTTGGTTACAAGGTATTGTTGAAAGTGTCGCCAATGAAAGGGGCTATGAGATTTGAGAAGAAAGTGAAAGGAATGGTGTCTTTCAAACAAGTGTATTATCCCGATAGAGGGTTCAGAATAAATTACGGAGTTAATTATTCAGTAAAGCCAAGTGATCGGAAAGTCGGGCTAAAGGCCATCTCCGATTAGTGAGATTAATTATATTAATCTCACAGCTTTCCTGTAACAGAACCCAATGGGTCACACCCAAGCATGCAACCAAACTAAGGCGACGAATTAATCCGAAGGCCTTAATATGTCAAACAAGAGGTTACGTACTCCGACGTCGGATTCCGAGTTTAGAGCATGAAAGCCAAACGTCAAACGTCGAGTTAAATTCTAGGAATTTACGAGACGTACAAATAAGTCAAACAACAAATAATAAAGTCAAATTGCATAGCCCTAGCCCCGTATCGGCCTAGACGTACGAGGGCTAGGCTAGCACACGCTGCCGTAAGCACCAAGCAAGCCGCAAGCACCCAGCATCCCACAAGGGCATGCGAGCTTGCGAGGGCAGCATCAGCGAGCAGCTAGCATGGCGCACCAAGCAGTCCGCATGGCTGCAGAAAGCATTAGCTTGCGAGGCACGCTGACAGGCCAGTCATTGCAGCCAAGCAACACACAGCAGCCCAGCAAGTGCGATGGGCTTGCGGTGCGGCTGGTAGATACCTTGGTGCCCAAGGATATTGACCAGTCATAGCTTGTTGTGATTGGTGGGTTTGGTGGCTAGGGGAACAAGGAGGCCATTTGGCTCTCCCTTGTGGTCCTTACCTAACCCTCTCATGTTTGTGCAACTTGTTGTTTGATTATTTGTCATTAGCATTTTAATTTATTTTAAAATTTAATTAACTGCATTTATTTCTCAACTTTGCAAAGTCCCACATTGATTGGAAATCAAGGGGGTGGAGATGCTTCTCCTATAAATAGCCAAGGCCTCACTTGGGAATGGTTGCAAGAGTTGAACTCTTTACAAGACATCTCCATTGAGAAACCTTATAAAGAGATCTTCTTGTTAGTAGTGTTAATATTACCCTAGCTGGTAATATTAGCCAAGTTTGGGCACGTGGGTGGACTACGTTGGAGAGGTCACGTTTGAGGTTCTTTCTCCGTTCGTGAGTTCGTGCTCGTGCTAAGTGGAAAACACGCATCAGGGGTATGGTCGTCTTTTTCTCTTTATTTCTCTCTCTATTATTATGTCTTTATTGTTTAATTAATGGTATGCATGTTTAGTTGCTATAATTTATGCACGGATCTTTGGGCGGGTTTTTTTTCGTGCGGTATTGGACACCGCAAAACCCTACAAAAAGAAAAATTCAGCCCAAAGTATATTGGTCCTTATGAGATACTTCAGAGAATAGGCAAGGTAGCCTATATGTTGGCTTTACCTATGGAGTTGAGCAAGGTGCACGATGGATTTCGTGTCTCAATTGAGAAAGTATATACCTGACAAGTCACATGTGTTGCAACCCGAAACAATTGAGTTGGATCAAAGCTTAATTATGAGGAAAGGCATATCAAGATTCTTGACAGTAAAGTGCGTAGTACACGCAACAAGTTAAAATAGTAAAGGTGCTATGGTCTAACCAAGTGTATGAGGAAGCAACTTGGGAAGCCCAAGATGAAATGAGAAAGAAATATCCTGAGTTGTTTAAGGTATGTTGAGTTACGGGGTTGTAACTCATTTTCTTTAGGGAGGGTAGAATGCGGTAGAAATTCGCGCTTTTCCCTGAATTTTTATTAATTTCAGTGATTTTGCACATTTTTAACCATAATTTGAGTATTTTGATCCCAAGAAGACATTAAAGGTAATAGTATGTCACTCATGGAATGTGGGTTTTTTATTTTTGTTACTTAAGTTTCAGGGAAGAAACTTCTTTTAAGGCAGGGGTAAACTGTAATACCCCGTATTTTTATACGGTTTATAAATTAAATGATTATAAAACGTATTTTATTGATTTGAAATGATTTATTCATTTTATCTTAATTATTTTAGACGTTTATTTAAAAAAAACCCGTCAATTATTTATTAATAAGGTTTTGTAAATTTATTTCTATATTTAAAACTTTGGGGCATGTTTGAGTTACAAAATAATTTTAAAGTCAATAGAATTTTAAACAAAGTCAAAGCTCACTTTGAAAAGGAAAAGGAGTCATTAAGGGTATTAAGGGAAGGACAAGGGAAAGAGGGTTTTGGAGAGTGGTATAAATACCCACCTCAAGAGAAAAATTATCTTTTGCCTCAAGGTGGAAAATTACCCAAAGATAACACTCTCTCTTTCTCCTCTTATTCTTTTTTTTCCTCTCTCTTTCTCCCCTCTCTCCCCCGTCACTCAAACACACGCACCACTCGATGGCCGACGTCACCACCACCCACCGCAGCCAGCCACCGTTGCCAGCACAAGGCCAGCAACAGCAACAGCCGCCAGGGAGCAGCGACAGCCGGCCCTCTCCCCCCTTCTTATGCGGTTTGTGTTAAAAAAAATTATTCTTGCTTGGAAATTAATTAAACCTTGATTAATTATTGATTTTGGGTAGTGTGTGATAAATTATGATGATTTTAATAGTGTTTTTATACAAGTAATTTTCAGATTATGTTTTATCTGAAAAATCCCCAAATTAATGAAACCCTAGGTTTTTAAATTGATGATTATTGATTGGAATTGATTGTGGTTAGTTTATATTACTGAAATTAATGTTTTAAAAGCTATTTATAGCAAGTTTTAATGGTTTTATATTGTTGTAATTTTAATGTAGAGGCTAAATTATGAGTTTTTTGAAGGAATTTTAATTACCCATTAATTGAAAATAAAACCATGTAATTATAAATAATTTTCAGCATGTTTTGAGAGGTTTAAGAGTATTTTAAAGTGTGTTTATATTGCTCGAAATTTATTTAGAGTGAGTATTAATGCCTTTTGGTATTTGTGGGTTGTAGGAGACTTACAAGTGAGTGATTTTGTATAGCCTTGGCTATTTTGAGATCGTATTCGAGGTACGTACGCATACTCGATATTTATTAAGCGTGTAGAAGCATGCTAGGATTAGTTTTGATTAATTCCAAGTTAGTATAATGCTAGAAATTGGTTGAAATTGTTGGATTGGATTGGTTATATGGAATTGAATTGATTTGGTGAATTGTTTATGAGGCATGGATATTGTGGAATGATTTATTTGTAGAATTGATGGTGTTTGTAATATTATGTATGGACCACACTTTTATTATTGGCATGATTAAAGGCACGTTTAATTAAACTAAATGTTTTAATGTGTTTGGAGTTTTGAAATGGAATTTGATTATTGTTCATATAATTTTTATTGATGCTATAAGCATGGGAATTGAGCTATTAAGTGTCTAAGTACATGAGGATCAAATTATATTTCGGTGCCTACGTGCACTTAAGGTGTTTAAACACCGAGGGATAGGATTTGCGGTGCATTATGCGCTTAAGGTGTCTCCGCACCGAGGTAGTTTAAAAGGGTTCAATATTAAATTAATTGTGGTCACTAATTATTCAAAAATTAAATTGGAATGTTTGATTGATTGAACGAATTGTGTTGATGGATTGTTTTGTGGATTGAGAGTTTCCACTTTTATAATATAAAAATAACTTATAGTGAAAGAGGTTATGCACCAAATTAAAACTCTTGGAACGTATACACCTAAAGTATGAACATATGGGGGAAGTTATGGGGTTTTATATTTAACTATAACTTCTACTGGAAGTATAGGACGCTGTATTTTCCTTTTTATTATGCGCAGGAATTCCGCCACTCTCGAGTGGTTTATTTTATACTAGCACGATTAGCTTCCGTGTTATTACCCCTTCATTGGGGCAGGTTTGAGGGGAATCCCGTTCGATGCATAATCAATGTAAATAAATGATGAATTGTCTTGTGAATTGTGTTGTTGGGTGTATGTTGAACTCTGAGCTACGGGTAAGTTGAATGTTGGGAGGTTGAATGCATGTTATCGTGTTTCGTTTACACTTATGTACTTAGCATTGCTGATTGTGTGTTTGTGTGTTTGTTTGGCTTTGTCTTTATCTTGGCCCTACAACGACCCATTTTTATGGCAAGTAGTAGGGACAAAATAGAGAGAAGTTTTTCAAGTGATGCAGCATATTCATGATGGGGATTGAGTGATGCATTAAATATTATTTATTTGCTTCATGAGACTAACATGTTGGTTTTATTAATGGTTTTGGTTTTGAAAGGGCCTACAAAGGTTCCAAGTTGTAGGTTAACTTTGATTTGAACTTTACCCTCGTTTGATTTGACTATTGAAGTCAATATTATTTTCAGTGATTTTTGAAATGAGACTTCCGTTATGTGTCTTTGATAAATGCCTTAGTCGTTATCACGGTGGCGGTAATGTCTTAGATTTTCCTATTTCGTATTTTTAAAAGGGTAAAACAAGTATTTTAAAGGAAGAGACTTTTTAGGGTGTTACAGCCAACCTAGATTTTCATGTGCCAACATTATCCGCAACCCAACCTATAATTACGAACTTAATATAAGGTTCCAAATAGAAATGAATAGCACAACAAAAGAATTCGACCCTCAATAAACAAGCATTATTATCATCATACTACATAATTCAAGCATCCTTTTACAAACAATTCGAAGTTCTTTTGTAATACTTGGAGTTCTACTTTAAACATAGGAACAAAAGGTTGAACTTCTGCGACATTGGACAAATCTAACCTTATTTTAATTGATTTAGTTTAATTTCGATTTAATTTATATATTTATTGAAGTTACTAACGATTTATTCATGGTGTATCAATTTAAAGGAGCTCGCACAATATACGTAATAAAATTATTTAATTACTTATTTTATTTTGCTATTATCATGATTAGATTTATTTGAATTCTTTGATTAATTAATATTATGATGTATTCCTTTCAATATTTGTGTTTTATTATTATATTTATTTCGACCACCTTTTCCATGTTTAATTTGGAATATGTATTTGAAAATCACACCCGCTAAAGATAATTTGGATAACCGATGTAGGTTCCCTTTTAATCTGGTGGACTTAATGGGTGATAATATATATAATTACATGTGCATTAATATTCAACTAACTTAGTAACATTAATTTCGAGCAAATTGAACTTTAATTGTATGTCTTTTGAATCGCAAAATATTATTTTTCGCAATAAGCATCGTGTAGAGGTTGGTTTTGCGTAAGCATTGACAATAAATAAGGTCGAAATAGGAACAACACTGTAGGAAAGTTCGAAAAACTTGATTACGAACAAATCACATAATTGACTCTACAATATCTTGATTGTCGCGCCACAGTGTCTTCTGTCGTGTCACTGCAGCACTGATGCGCCATGGTATTTATGCTGCGTCACACAAGAAACTGGCATTTCATGGTAGATCATGGCGTGACGCGACAATCCTTAAACTTAGCGGCAGTTTATTTGATCTAGCGGTCAGCTTCCTTAAATATTTTCCAAACCCGTATGTGTTTAACATACGTTTTAGCCTCAGGGATTTATGCTTTACCGACCCGGAAAATCTTATGCCAAAAAGGGTTTGTCTTAGACTTTAAATCTTTTTTTTTAACCCGTGGAGTCACTCGTATGCATACGCTCTCAAGTGCAGGCCGACTTAACCATGGTACTACCCTGACACCCAAATAAACTTGACCATAGTTGAACATATAACCATGACTTTAGGTTGCAAACTTCGTTCATTACATCATCATGATAATGTTCCTGTGTGTGCACACTTACGTGATTTTTTATCTGCGCTAACCTTAACATGTGTTCCATGTCTTTGGTAGTTGTTTATATATTTCTTCGACTAAGGATTGCCCCATGGACCATATTCACGTACACCCTCCATATTTTATTACCTGCTCCATTTCTCTTGAGTACGTATGCCGATGCAAATCTTTTATCAATAATATCTTTAAGGGAAATTCTCTTTGAGAACACTATAATATTTAATTTTCTCAGTGGTAAATTGTAAAAATTCTTATTATCGTTGGTAACATTGTTACTTATAACATTAATGATATTTTTTTATCAAATTTTTAACTATAGTTATGAGTTTTTTGGTTAAGTTTTTTAATAATGGGACTATTAATAAATAATTCAAAAAATAAACCAACCCCCTCCCCCACCTACTCCAAACACCAGCCCACCCCCTCCCCTAACGGCACCCAGCTCCCCCACCCTTGGCAGGCGGCGCTCATCCCCTCTCCCCCACCGGCGACCCCCACCCCTCTCCCTTTCCCCATCTTTACTGTAATACCCCGTATTTTTATACGTATTTTAAATTTAAATAAGTATTTCTTGAAGTATTTAAACAATATGAAATAAATTATTTAGGGTTTCTTCAATACAAAAAGAATGATTTTAATTAAAAATATATTTTATTATTTAATAATCTTAAAATATTGGATTTTATGATTTAAAATATTGGGACACATTATTTTATATTAAATAATTTAAAAAGTCAAGTTTTAAAGAAAGTCAAATCCTAATCCGATTAGGAAAGGGATTATTAAGGGAAGTAAGTAGGAGGGCTAAGAGGGAGTATAATACTCCTCATGTGCCTAGGGTGAAAATTCACCCAAAGGTACGTTCTCTTTCTCCCCTCTTATTTTATTTTTCCTTAATTTTCCCCTTCCCCTTTTATTTATTAATTTATTTATTTATTGTTTACAGCACCACCACCACACACGCCGGCCACCACCACCAAACTTTTCCGGTGGCAGCAGCCACTAGGCAGCGTGGCAGCGGCGGCCAGGTGGTTGCATATTGTGTATTCTCCGTTCGTAATTTTCTTAATCTCGATGTAATCACGATTAAATTGTAACCTGTCCGATTTTTACAAAAAAATTGTGTTTTTCGTGTGTAAACAATATTCTAAACAAAACTCACTACCTATGGTACTGAGTACCACCATTACATGGCCAAATTCAGCCTCTAAATATGGCTTTCAGGCAGTTTTTGATTTTAACGAAAGATATATGTTGTTTTTCTTATTTTAATTAAATCTACCCTAAATCCAATTGTTGTTTTTGGGTTTTGTGATGATTCTTAGGATGTTTAATAACAAGTATTTTAATTATAATTTTTAGATTTTGGTTTTTACTTAAAAAGCCCCAAGATTGGAAATCCTAGGTTTTTAAATTAATGTTTATGGATGGAATTTGATTGTGGTTGATTGAAATTATTAAAATTAATGTTTGTAAACCAAATTACAGCAATTTTATAAGTTTTAATATTGCTGGAATTTTTATATAATAAGTCTAATTTAAGTCTCTTGAAAAGATCTTTAATTACCCATTTAATTGGGAGCAAAGTAAGGGTTTTAAATAAAAATTCAGATTATTTTAAAGGAGTTTTTGAGTGATCTAAGGAGTGTATATATTGCTGGAATTTTGTGTTAGAAGGGTATTAATACTCCTTTATAATTGTCGTTTGTAGGAGACTTCCAAGTGAGGGACTTTGTGTAATCGTGGTTATTTTGAGATCGTATTCGAGGTACATTCGCGTACTTGGTAAAGTTTAAATATATAGAAGCATGCTAGGCTTTGTTAAATTAATTCCAAGTAGTATCATGATAGGTGTTGGATGGAATTTGTTGATTGGATTAATGTTGGTGAATGATTTGTGATGATGAATTATTTATGGTGATTTGGTGATTGGAATTAATTATATTGGCATGTTGATATTGAACCATACTTTTATTATTGGCATGTTAGAAGGCATGTTTGGTTAAACTGGATGTTTATCTTGGTTTGGATTATGGAAGAGAAATTTTATTATGGTTCATATAATTTTTATTGATGCTATAAGCATGAGGAAAGAGCTATTTAAGTGTCTTAGTACACATGGATAAATTATATTGCGGTGCCTATGTGCACTTAAAGTGTTTCTAACACCGAGGGATAGGATTTGCGGTGCCTTATTGTCACGGTCCGAGAGTTTTGACACTGGATCGTGCGGCGCGCACTTGTCTATTGACGACAAGGACGCAAGCCTAGAGCGAAGGGGGTTCGTGGCACACAGCAGCACGGACCAAAGGTATCTCAACGAAGCACTCGTCAACAACGAGTACTGAGTCGGGGCTTGTGACGGCCGATATTTCGAAGCGGCCACAAGCGGGACCGACAATAAGGAAGGCGTCTTTTGAGGTTCTCTTGGTTTGGTGGGGAGGCTTTAAAACAAGGCAAGCACAATATCTATAAAGGCTTAAATCAACACACAAGTCTTAAAGCAAAGGCAACCCGGATAGGAGCTTTCATTCATTCAACCATTCGCCCCATAAAGAGCTTTATATTGATTACATGGATAAATACTATTGAACACTGGAACTACAGTAACACAATAATTTCCCCTAGAGCCTAGAAAGCAAAAAGAAAGACGTAGAAGACACTACATAAGGAAAATACAAGGAAAAAGGAAGGGGAATACATAGAGAAAGAGGCGGATTCTAACATCCTCCCCCACTTAAGCTGTCGACGACCTCGTCGACTTACAAAACAAAACATATATATTTAAAGAAGAAGAAATAACAGCTTCACTCTTCTGTTACTGGTGTGGCTCTCGCCCTGGTTCTGATGTTGGCGCGGTTGCTGGTGTTGCGGTTGCTGTCTTCTGGATCTGGGTGATAAGGCTTGAGGCGGCTAACGTGGAAGACAGGGTGTATCTTCATCCACGTAGGCGGTTCAACCTTGTACGCACTCTTCCCAATCCGTTTAGTGATGCGGATGGGCCTTCATATTTTCTGATTAGCCTGCGATCTCTTCCTCTAAGGAACTTGAGCTGTTCTGGGAGGACCTTCACCATAACCATATCCCCTACATCAAACTCCACTGGTCTTCTATTCTGGTCGGCCCACTTCTTCATTCTCTTCGATGCCCGCTCCAAGTATGCGCGAACAACTTCCATGTTTTGCTGCCACTCTAGCTTAAACTCTCGTGCTTCGCGGCTCCTCCCATCTTTTGATGTTGCTATGGTGTGAGGCAGGAGAGGTTGTTGGCCCATCACCAGTACAAACGGACTTCTGTTGGATGCGGTGCTCTTTTGGGAATTGGAGCAAAGTTGGGCGACATCAAGGAGCTTCACCCAATCCTTCTGGTTGGCGCTGACGAAATGTCTCAAGTATTCCTCTAAAAGACCGTTGAATCTCTCTGTTTGGCCATCAGATTAAGGGTGGTGGCTTGAAGACATGTTTAAGTCTGACCCCATCAGCTGGAATAACTCTGTCCAAAATATGCTCGTGAATCTAGTATCTCGGTCGCTGACTATGCTTTGGGGCAACCCCCAATACTTCACGACATGCTTAAAGAACAAAGCCGCCGTCTCCTCCGCACCACAAGTCTTCTGCATGGGAACAAAGGTGGCATATTTGGAGAATCTATCAATCACCACCATCACTGCGGAGTATTGGTCCACCTTGGGGAGACCACTGATGAAGTCCATTGATATGCTTTCCCACGGACGCGTCGGCACGGGAAGAGGATCTAGGAGGACTCCAGGTTTCTGACGGTCTACCTTGTCTTGTTGACAAACCAAGCAGGTCCGGCCCATAATACCCCATGACATCTTCTTTCATTCTCGGCCAATAATACCCCAAAGAGAGTAAGCTTAACGTCCTCTGCTGACCTGGATGTCCGGCCCATAGGGTATCATGACATTCCTTCAAGAGCATCTTCCGTAGGCCTCCCGCCTTTGGTATGAATAGCTTGTTACCCTTTGTGAAAATGAGCCCGTCTTCCATCCAGAAGCGTCTTGTCTTTCCTTCTTCTATCAGCCCCTGAATAGTGTTCGTCATGGGGTCTTCTGAGAGGTGTTGCTTGACTTGCTCTTTGACTGAAGTGGTGACATTGCTGGCTGACATGGGGGATAGTCTCTATAGGGGGGCCAGATCGGCACGACGACTCAAGGCATCAGAAACCCTGTTACTGGCTCCAGTCTTATACGTGAACTACACATCAAAATCTGCTAGGACCTCCTGCCAACAAGCTTGCTTCCCCGTTAACTTAGGTTGGGTGAGGAAGTAGCTGGCCGTAGTGTTGTCGGTGTGAACAATAAACTTCCCTCCCAACAAGTAGTGTCTCCACCCCTTCAAACAATGAACAATGGCTAACAACTCTTTTTCTTGGGCAGCATACCTTCTCTCGGCTCCACTCAACTTGTGGCTCTCATAAGCAACAGGGTGACCTTCTTGGAGTAAGACCCCGCCCAATGCATAGTCGGACGCATTCGTCTCAACTTCAAACGGCTTGTTGATGTTAGGGAGGGCTAGAACCGGTTCTTTCATCACTACTTCTTTGAGTTTGAGGAAAGCCCCTTGTTATTTCTCCAACCAGCTCCACTTGTTATCTTTCTTCAACAAGTCCGTGAGGGGACTTGCTATCTCTGAATATCCTTGAAAGAAGCGGCGATAGTAGTTAGCCAACCCCAAGAACGACCTTAACTCTAAGACGTTCCTCGGAGCTTGCCAATCATTGATGGCTTGGATTTTCTTAGGATCCATCCTTATGCGGCCTCCTCCTACAAAATGTCCAAGGAAGCTTACTTCTTCCTTCGCAAAAGCACATTTTTCCCGCTTCACGAACAGGTGATGTTGTCTTAATTTCTCAAACACCTTCCTCAGGTGTTCTAAGTGATCCTCCAGGGTGTTGCTGAAGATCACAATGTCATCCAAGTAAACGACCACAAATTTATCAAGGTAGTCGTGGAAGACTTGATTCATCAAGGTGCAGAATGTTGCAGGCGCGTTGGTTAGCCCAAACGGCATGACCAACCACTCAAACGCGCCATATCTGGTGACGCAGGTCGTCTTTGGTTCATCTCACTGAGCAATTCGAACTTGATGGTAGCCAGACCTTAGATCAAGCTTTGTGAAGTACACAGCGTCCCCCAGCTGATCGAACAAGTCTGCCACCAACGTATTGGATAGTGATTTCTCACTGTTAGCTTGTTTAGGGCTCTATAGTCGATGCACAATCTCAAACTCCCATCTTGTTTCTTCTGGAAGAGGACTGGTGCCCCATAGGGAGCTTTAGAGGGTCGGATAAAGCCAGCTTCCAACAACCCGTCTAATTGCTTATGCAGTTCCGCGAGTTCCGGAGGGGCCATCCGGTAAGGGCTTCGCGCGGGTGGTCTAGCGCCTGGCACCAGTTCGATGCTGTGATCTATGGCCCTTCGAGGAGGAAGAGATTTTGGGAGCTCCTTAGGAAGGATGTCTGCATACTCCCCAAGTAACTCTCCTATCACTTCCGGGATATCACCTTCGACCTCCTCATCTTTCATCGAGAGAGTGGCGAGGAACGTGGGTTCATTTCTCCTCATCCCCTTCTTGAGTTACATTGCTGATAGCAGGAGGCCTTTCAACTCTTTCCCTTTTTCAGGCTGAGCGTGTGTTCGTAGGAGGCACGGTTGGTGGCTTGTCACAAGTAAGGACCCTAGGTGGGGCATCGGAACAGCCTTGCTAGTGTGCAGAAAATCCATCCTAAGGACCAGTTCAAAATCGTCCATGGTTTCCACCGTAAAGTCCAGACCCCCACTCCATTCCCCAATCCTTGTATTCACATTCTTTGCCACGCCACAAGTTGGTTGTGCTTCGGAGTTCACCGCTTTCATGCGACCACCACTATGCACAGCTCTCAACCCTAACCTGTTTGCCTCGCGCTTCGTGATGAAATTATGAGTGGCCCCTGTATCAACCATCGCCCGAGCCTTCTTCCCGTTTATCCAGACATCTACGTACATCAGGCAGGTAGCCCGACCCTTTATCTTCCGACGTTTCTTTTCCCATAGCGTACATGAAATACACTGCCCCCAACTTAGAGGGTTCTTCTTCGCTTCCCACGTCCTCCTCTTTGTCATCTCCTTTATGAGGGTCAGAGGACATTGAGGAGAGTTTCTTCTGGAGGTTGTCTATTTCTGACTTATGCTGGCACTCAAACCATTTGTGCGGCCCTCGACAAAGTATACAGGTGAGGGGTTTGTTCCATGATGATGATGAGCCCGAGGACCCACCTCTATTTGTAGACGCGGTGAAGACATTCTTCTGCGAGTCTTCTCCCCCATTCCTGAACCTATTCCCCACACTGTTTGAGCTAACCTAAGAATTACCACTGGTGCTCCTTGGGGTGCTTGATGTAGACCCACTATTTCCCTTCTTATGGATGGGTGCTCCCGATGTAGTTTACCTCAATTTATTTGAGGCAGGTAGTTGGTTGGAAATCCGTTCTATGTGTAATCAAAATTAAATAAATATTAATTAGTAGTCGAGTCAAGTGATGATTGTTGTGTGCTTGTAAACAGGTGCATCGAGGTAAGTTGTATGTTGATAGGATGAAAGCATGTTAGTGTGTGTTAATTACGCTTATGTACTCAGCTTTGCTGATTGTGTGTATTGTGTGTTTGTCTGGCCTTGTCTTTACCTTGGCCCTACGACGACCCATTTCTAATGGCGAGTAGTGGGGACAAGTAGAGAGAAGCTTTTCAGGTGATGAAGCATAATCATGAAGGGGCATGAGTGAAGAGTGAATCATGCTTAGTTCTCGTTAGAATATGATGTGTTTATTGCTTTGATTTATTATTTAATTATGTTGACTGTGAGACTAACGCAAAGAGGTTTTCAAGTGTTTTGGTTTAAGGGCCTACAATGGTTCCAAGTTGTAGATTGACTTCGTTTGACTTTGTTGACGTTTACTTTCGTTTGGTTTGACTTTTAAAGTTGACTTGATTTTAAATAGTTTTAATGGTAGTCTTCCGCTGTGTGTCTTTGATAATTGCCTTAGCCGTTTTCACGGTGACGGTAATGTCTTAGATTTTCCTTCTTCGTATTTTGAAAAGGGCAAAACAGGTATTTTAAAAGGGAAGGAATTTCTAGGGTGTTACACTTACGACACCCCCATCCCTCCCATTTCTCCCATCAACACCCATATACGACTACGTACGATGAAACGGATCGGATATCCTCCGTCTGAGGCGGCGGCGTAGATCCGAACATCTCCCACGACCCGGCTTGATAATACTTAATATGGGTCCGACCCGTTTCAACAATATGAGATCTAACAGCTTCAAGCAATCGAAGTGTACCAGTAACCAACAACAACGTGAGATTGAACAGCAAGATTGTCAACCTCATCAGGTGCGATTGTATCTGGTAATTGATAAATTCATCTTACCTTTATCGGATCTGGTAACTGTAATTGATAAAATAAGTGATCCACATCTATCATTTAATTATTATTGGTGTATCAAATTGGACTTTGCTCAAGTTTCCCAAACATATCATTATTTTATCATAACGCATATTGATTCTTTGGCTGTTGAAGTTTGAAGATCGTCAGATTAATCATTTCGGGATCGCCGGTGGTGGTGGGGGGGGGCGCCACCGCCCAGATGGGGGAGTTGGGTTCCGGCAGGGGTTGGCTGGTGGTTGGGGGAGGGGTTGGTTTTAAAAAAAAATTATAAGGTTAAAATAGTCATTAAGCCTTTTAGTTAACTAAGGGTTAGGCTTATAATTATATTTTAACGTCATTAATGTCACCATTGAATTATATAGTTAATAAAATTTTACCAAAGATAATAAGAATTTTTACAAAAATACAGCGTTACTAAAGAGAATTTCCTTATCCTTAATTATCAATAAGTATAAATTATAACAATTAAAAATTAATTATCTATTCATTGTGACAATTTCAAAAAGTGCCCCTAAGACTATATATTTTCTTATGTATAAATCACAGACATAAGTAGGCGTTGAGGTAAATATTGTTCTTTACCAACAAGTCAAATACCCTATCTGTATTAAGGGGTTGCCCCTCTTGATACTGGTTTCAAAAGATTGATAACCTCGCTAACGTATCAAAACAAAACAGTAAAAAAAATTTCCTCAAAGAAGTTAAGCAAGTTAGATTGCTAAAGAAATGAGTAGATAAACATATGGCAAAACATGCAAATGATCTCCATTAACTGAAAGATAAGTTAGGTCTACAATTACACAAGTTGAAGGAAAGGTTACCTCCATGTTCATCCAATTGGAAGGGACGATTAATCTTTAATACATGCTAAAAAAAAGTAAATCATCGCTTCGCTACTAAGCTAAGGAAGCTAAGAGAAAACTTAAAGAAAATGAAATGCTTTTGTTGATTGATTTGCTGATGTCATTCCCTTGAGCGTTCTCTCCTATTTATAAGCAATCCTGATACTTTCTCCCACTAACTTCAATAACTCCTAGACGGTTATAACTCTTGGCGCCAAACTTCCCTTGAATTTCGAAGTATTCTTCTTATCTTTAAACCGGTTTAACTTCACTTCTTGGGCTTTATAGTTGGGCCTTGTTAACGAACCGTATCTCCAGCATTGGACCAAGTCTTCACATTGTCTCAAAGTCTACTTCTCCTTAATCAATGTGCATAAGTCAAGATAAGTTAAAAAATTTAATTTTGGTGTTAGGCCAAATGAATAGCGTTAAAAGTGCTAATGGAGCAAGTAATAAAATACGGAGGGAGAAGTAATCAGCGCGAACACTAAAATCGGACTAATTAATAAAACTGATCAGTTTTCAAAAATTACAAAAAAAAAAACTAGAAAACGCTCTTCCGCGTCATGTCAGCATTGGTGCGACGTGGCAAAGTATGCCTCACCACGATAGAATTCTGGCACGTCACGGCAATATTAGCGCGTCACAACAGTTGTTGCAAAGTCACGGCAGCCTAGTTTTGCTCGCGTTATTCTGTGTTTTTGTCTGGTCAGTCTTGTTTTGGTCTTCGGTACTATTTGGTCCTTGCGTCTGTCTTTTCGCACTACATCCTTGTGTTTAGCCATAAGATCATATCACGAGTCTAATAAACTCACTTAAGTTGTTATACACACTTTGTCACTGAGTCACGTACCACATTGTTTATGATCGTATACTAAGACATGCATGTGTTGTTTCCCGTCATGAAAGGAATGAATGGAATTTTTTTGATCGGTTTAAAAAATTCTTTTCTCACCTATTTCTATTAAGACGAGTATTTTGAGTGGGCTCATTTTGTTACACAACTCGAGTTCGAGTTCAACAAACTATCAAAGGTCAACCTCTTCATCGAACAATGGCAACCAAGGAAGACTTTATCAGGCTACAAGATACCGTAGCTTGAATAGTTGCCATGATGAAAGATCTCAACACTAGGATAACAAAAGTCAAACAAAATCTATCTCCCTTATGTTTCTAGAAGATGAAGGAGAAGCTGAACAAGCTCATTGATGGAAAAACCTATTAAGATGAAACAAACAGACATCTCATCCGTTAGAGGAAAACTTCTTAAGATATTTTCTATGGATGACATCCCCAATTCAAATCCACTAACAATTCAATATTACACTTGAAAGCCTTTTCTGCCAGAATGGCTATTAAGGGAGTAGAAACTACACTATACCCTACAGTTCTCTCAAACATATATGCCAACAATTGTTCTTCTCACTTGATACCTAGAACTCCAATACATGGGACGACATCACTTACTCTTTGGTAATTAATATAAGAAAGCAATGACCATATATTGTGAAAATTCATATATAAGAGATAATGTCCTCACGATGAATATTATATAAACTTTTAATCTTGGAATGTTTTAGAATAATTGAACATAACATACCTTAAACATAACCTACCAACTTCAAATATTCATCTCGTGTCGAGAAGAAGAGGGTAGAGCTGGGCATGAGTATGACTAAAGGAACTGGCCGAATATTCACAAGTTTAGCAAGGACAAGAGACACTCGTCACTCTCATGTGGTCCATGGATCATGTATGGATATAAATTTCAAAGTATGAACCAGTTGCGTGCTGATCTACTTGTATCGACTAACTTACTAAAACATAAACATTATTAAGAGGCTCATTTTCCTGACACGACCCGACATATGGGTTGATCCGTGCATGAGCTGCACTTATCAACGGCCTTTCCTTAAATCGTTCTAGACATCACCCACTTTCATGGCATGTGAGTTTACACAGTCTATCCCATGCCTAACTTTACTAGAACGAGAGAGATTTTAATGAAAAATTAAGGAAGAAGAAGATCACGTGCTATGTCACGTTAATAATCTTCTTAAAGAAACCCATTATACGTGCCCCATGCGAGCTCCCAAAAAACCCAAAACACAAAACCAGCTACAGCCCCTTGTTTTTTCAAAACCAGAACCCTCCTTGAGCTCTCAGGCGGGCCGCCATCGATCACAGTACGCGGCCTTCCCTCTCGATCGTCAGCAAGTCCTTTGCTGCCAGCACTCTCAATTGACGGAGATTGTCACTCTCGTAAATCGTGCTCCGACCATCAGCACCCGCCACCACTGCCGTGGCCTGCCGGGTTGTCTTCGCGAAGGGTTTCAGGGTGGGTGTCGTCCCTGGCAGCCTCAATTTTCGCCAATAGTTACTACCTTGGTGGTGGTCCTCCGGCCACCATTTGATTGAATTTACCTCCCCCTCGCCGCCTTTTATTTGTCTTGTAGTGTTGGTTTAGCGATTGTTACTTGGTTGTTTCAACCCTCCTCGTCACCTTCTGTTTTTGACCCTCGCTATAGTGTTTAGCTTGCCAGGGTTTGTGTCACCTTGGTGTTGTTTGTGTGATTCTCTTTGTGTTTTGGTAGTCAACTTCGCTTTCGCTATTTAGAAGTCTCGTTATGGACTTCCGAAAATTACTTAGCGCCCCTATGCATGTTCACTTGAACAGCGATTATGATGAGAGCATTGTAAACTTTGCCAAAAAGAACTGCCCCCGGAATATCCAAGCAATGATCTTGAAAGAGGAGGGCAATATTCATTTCAAGAGAGGCGAGGTCGTTCTTGCTGGAGCTAAGTATGGTAGAGGACTGAAATTCCTGTGTTGTGTACTGCCAAGAGATGAAGATGATTGTGTTCTTTTAAGGAATCTTGCCATATCCCTTGAGTTATACCTCGCAGCTTGTGTTTTGGGTAAAAATACCCAGGCCACGTGGCCCAATCAAAAGGTGACACGTGTCACCCAAGAGAGGTTCTAAGGGGACCAATCAGAGGCTGACACTTGGCATCCCCTATCATCAGGAAAATGGCGGACTTTAAAGGCCCAAATCCCGAGGCGCCGTAAAAACGGCGTAGCCCAAATACCTAGGTTGATAACCAAGGACACTGATTCCCAATGCCCTATAAATAGGGACATTTACCCCATTTTGGGGGCACGTTCATTTATTACATCATTTACAATTCTCAAACAATAGAGAAATCACCTGATCTGGGGGTCCGGGAAGATTCACTTTACTTTTCGTATTTTACTCAACTTCGACTCTTATTAACTTGATCGTCGGAGGCGGAACTCTATACAACCAGAGCTTCTGTTTTCTTGGAGGTACAGGCAAAGAGGATTCAATCTTGGTGACATAACTCTCCCGCAGGACACATGAAAACCCCCGAAACATTTGGCGCCGTCTCTGGGGAGAGTACCTCTAAGATGGTTTCTAGAGAACCTGTACCGACTTTTGAGGACAAACGTCCGTCAGCAGAGGTCCATTTGGGCCATGATACTGAGTCGGATGCAGAGGTCGAAGTACATACGACCGAAGATGGATCCCTCATCTCTAAACGCATCCACCAAAAAGAGAAAAAGGAGCGGAGCGAAAATCAGGCGGGTCCAATCAAGTTAGTCGGCAAGCCTCGGGCTAAAGGGTAATGCTCACATCACCCATGAAGAGTTTATGAAGTTTATGACGAATTTCAAAGGTGAAATGAAAGATCTTACCAAGAGTCAGGCGGCTGGTCCAAGTAAAGGACAGTCGGCCAAGAAGCCTTCTCACTCCAAGAAGGCCAAGACGGTCAAGGATAGGCAGCCAACTCCACATCCCAAGAAAAAGGAGGGGGACCAGCCCTTGATTGACTGGAAAAAATTCTGTCTCCCAGAGACGATGAAGAGGAAGCTCATCCAGCATGTACAGCCGGATGGCAGCAAGAAGACTTTCACTGATGCTCGGAAGATCATTGAGCACTGGAGAAACAACCATCTATCTGACACGGCATCCACGCCAACAATGCCAGACAGCTTTAGGAATACCTCACTAAGGTACTCCCAATCAGCATAGGAGCACCTGTCAGGCTGCCAGTCCGTTCATACAGGTCCCAACCTGATAGGCTCGGCGCTGTATGTGCCCCATCAATCATACGGGTCGTTTGCCCAACAATTCCCGCAGCCTACACTCTTTGGAGGACAGGCGGTATATTCAGTCCAACCCTTGGACTGGAAGCTCCGTCTGCTCAAACTTGGAGAACAACCCACTGCGTTCTCCAAGGAGATAACTGAGACGGCAACACCGGCCAAGGTTAAGAATGTCCTGTTGGTGCCTATGCTGGCACCACTAACCCAAAAGACCACCTAATGGCATATACCAACCCCAAGTATCTACAGGGGTTGGATGATGCTGCATGGTGCAGATGCTTCCCAGCTACACTAAAGAGCATTGCCCAACAGTAGTTCAGCAACTTGCCGTCTGGGTGCATAAACAATTTCAGGACGCTTGCATTCCTGTTCGCCTCTAACTTCTCCATGAACATACCGGCCAAGAAGACAAGCGTCGACTTGGGCACGGTTATTCAGGGAGACAAAGAGGGGCTCCGTTCTTACATCAGATGGTTCAATCTGGTGAGAATCCAGATTCAGGGGCTGTCTTACGAAGTTACTTTCACAGAATTTTTTAAAGGTCTAAAGGACGGGTCACAATTCAAGTGTAACCTCGTCCGGAAGAGAATCTTCACTCTTTAGAAAGCGCTGAGGGAGGCAGAAGCCTATGTACAAGCGACTGAGCTCCGCTCCTCCAGCAAGCAGCCGGACTCAAAGAGGTCCGACAAGGAGAAAGGGAGTCGGCAAGATCAACCGCCTTAGAAAAATGAATAGAGCAAGAAAAGAAAAGACATATGGGCGGTCGACGATTCTAGCCAACCATCCACGAAGAAATAAAAAAAGAAGTTAAACCGTACGTCCCTAAGTACGAGTTTAACACAAATTGTTACTTTATCCCCATGGAGATCAAAGACCGGGTGAGCTATGAAAAGCCCTCGGCAATAAAAAGGTATGGCCATGTACCGAGACAAGAGCAAGTAATGTCATTTCTAGGAGGATATAGGTCATGACACCAATGACTGCTATAGCCTCAAGTGGTTATTGGATAAATTGGCCACAAAGGGAATGGTGAAATCCAATGTTTTGAAGTCCAAGGTGACTCAGCAGACAGACTCAAAGAAGCCGTCAAAGAAAGCAACCAAAGCTGACAGTGGTTCGAACACTGATCCGGACATGATCTGCACAATTGCAAGCGGTTTTGCTTCAGGCGGCCCAACTGTCAGAGGCACCAAGGATCATGTTAGAAAAATGGTCAACTAAGTTGGCGAAGGACAGACGTTAGCTGACACATTTCTTGAGGTCTTCATCTTTGAAAAGGACCGGGGCAAGGTCCGCCGGCCGCATGACGACCCAATAGTTATTGAATGCAAGGTAGCTAACCAAAAGATTGGCCCGTATCCTCATTGATACCGGTAGTTCGTTTGACATAATCAGTTGGCAATGTTTGTTAAAGCTGAGGTACAACCCAGATAGCATGCACAAGGTCTCTCATCCCCTGGTTGGTTTTGGGAGTGGAGTTGTGCACCCAGTTGACCGCATTGATCTACCCATCCGACTGGGAGAGAAGGGAGAGGGGCGGCACATGGTCATCCGGTTCTTGGTAGTTGAAGAGCTGACCGCCTATAATCTCATCTTAGGCCATCCGACTCTAAATGAATCCAAGGCCGTCATTATCCCCTCTATCATGCTGTTGAAATTTGAGAAGGATGATGGCTCTGTCAGCTCATGAACGGAGATTATAGGACGGCTCGAGAGTGCTACCTCTTAGGCATCAAGCCAATAGATTTTGACAATGTTAAGGACCAAGAGTCTGCCCCACCAGCAAGCAGCAAGAAGAGAAAGGTCGACCAGCTGGTAACCATCAATAAGGAGAAGCAATAGCAATCACTGACTAGGGAACGGTCAGATGAACTCCGTCCCTAGCCGACTGGTGAGCACATTGACATCGTTTTGGATGATACACGTCCAGAAAGAACTGTTAAGGTAGGGACGGTTGCCTTTGCAAGGTTGAGGACAGACTTACGCAATCTCTTGAAGGAATTCAAGGATGGTTTTGCTTTTAAAGTGGAGGAGATGCCAGGCATCAGCCCGGATCTAGCCGTCCATAAACTCGTTGTTGAACCCAAGAAAAAGCCTGTCAGGCTAAAGAAAAGATATCACGGCGAGGAGAGAAGTCAGGCGGTAGCCGCCAAAGTCAAAAAGCTGTCAGACACCGGATTTATTCGGCAATGTTACTTTCCAGATTAGGTAACGAATGTTGTTCTTGTCAAGAAGTCGAATGCGACCTGACGCATGTGTGTTAATTACACAGATTTGAACAAGGCATGTCTGAAGGACAGTTACCCGCTCCCAATGATCGACAGTCTGGCCGATTCGACAGCCGTACATGCCATGATGAGTTTTATGGACACCTACTCATGCTTTCACCAGATACCCTTGTGGAAGAAAGATCAAGAGAAAATGACATTCGTCACTGATTAGGGGTTACTATTATATTGTGATGTCGTTTGGCTTAAAAAATGCGCTGGCTACATTCCAAAGCATTATTAATATAGTTTTCATCAACCAGATTGGTAGGAATGTACAGGCGTACATTGATGATATGATAGTAAAATCCAAGCTACAGACGGTTCATCTTACTAACCTCCAAGAAACCTTCACCACACTCAGGCGGCACAAGGTCATGCTCAATCCCAAGAAGTGTGTCTTTGGTGTTGAGTCTGGGAAGTTTCTTGGATATTTAATTGATAAAAGGGGGATAGAGGCAAACCCAAAGAAGATACAGGCGGTCATTGACATGAAGTCATCCCGCACTGTCAGAGAAGTTCAGAAGTCAACATGTTGCCTGACAGCATTGGGGAGATTCCTTATCCAGTCAGGTGACAAATGCCTCCATTTCTTCCAAGCTATTAGAAAGAAAACTATGTTTGAATGGGGAGATGATGCTGAGGCGGCATTTCAAAAATTGAAAGAACACTTGCACTCCTTGCTAAGGCTTGTAAGCCCTCTGCATAAGGAGACGCTTTACATGTACCTAGCCATCTCAGATCATGTTCTTATTGTTGTTCTCCTTGCTGAGAGTGATGGCAATCAGCTCCCAGTCTATTTCATTAGCCAAGTTCTTCGAAATGCAGAACTCTTGTACTCAACGGTTGAGAAATTTGGCCTCGCCCTATTCATGGCAATCAAGAAGCTGAAACCACACTTCTAGTCGCATCCGGTGGTAGTCTATACAGACCAACCACTCAAGCGGATAATGACAACCCTAGAGTCATCCGACCGAATGCTAAAATGGGCTATCGAAATGCAGAGTTTTGAAATCACTTTCGAACCAAGGAAGGCAGTGAAAGATCAGGCGTTCGCCGACTTCACTATTAAAATGACACGTCCGGTAAAGCCGAAAATTTTTGATCAGGTTTGGAAAGTGTATGTAGCGGGAGCTCTACGATGAACGGTTGTGGTGCAGGGATTATATGTCAGTCTCCTGAAGGGGGCAAATATGAATATGCACTACGGTTCAAGTTTCAAGCCTCAAACAACGACGCTGAGTATGAAACCCTGCTAGCCGAAATACGCATGTGTAAGGCAATAGGGGCAAAGAAAATTGACGCCTGCTCGGACTCATAATTAGTCGTTAGCCAATAGCATGGTGACTATGAGGCCACCCATCCGACTATGATCAAATACTTGCAAGCGGTCAGGACAGAGGCTAAGACGCTTGACGAATTGCACCTGAGTCAGGTGCCCCGATCAAAGAACAATCAGGCGGATGCTCTATCAAAACTAGCATCAACCGCCTCCTATGATACACCTCGGTCAGTCTTTTGGGAGGTGATGGAAAAATGAAGCATCGAAGAAGATCCCATTAGTGTATTGGACCGAAGCTCAACCTAGATGGACGACATCCGGGGCCTACTTGGTAGACGACACTTTGCCGGATACTTATCTAAAAATGGGCAATGAAAAAGCGTGCGGTCGAAATTCGCAATGGAGAACTATTCAAGAAGGGTTTTCTATTGCCACTTTTGAAATGCATCACCCCATAAAGGGGGCATGAGATCATGGAGGATTTACACTCGGGTTATTACGCCTCACACATAGGCGCCAGAGCTCTAGCAGGCAAGGCCAAATAGTAAGGCTATTTTTGGCCAACTTTGGAAGCAAACACCATGGAAATGATGAAGAAGTGTGACAAATGCCAACGGTTTAGCAAGCTCATACACCGTCCGGCAATTGATCTGACGGCAATTCATAGCCTACTGTCATTCGCCAAATAGGGCATGGACATCTTGGGTCCATATACACCTACTTCAGGCCAGAGGCGGTATATTCTAGTGGTTGTTAACTATTTCACCAAATAGGTTGAGGTAGAGGCGATCAGAGGCATAAAGACAAAGAATGTCATCTCTTTCATCTGGAAAAACACCATCACCCGGTATGGGGTTCCTATGTCTATGGTCTTTGATAATGGCCCTCAATTTGAGACGCCAACCCTCAAGAATTGGCTGGTAGATCAAGGAATCTCCCACTGTTTTCCATTAGTCGGCCGACCTCAAGCAAACGGCCATGTTGAAGCCTTCAACAAACTAATCTTAGACGGCATTAAGAAGAAAATTGAAAGGGCTGGCGGTATATGGGCCGAAGTGTTAATTCATGTGCTCTGGTCCATTAGAACAACAGCAAAAGGGGCAACCGGCGAAAACCCCGTTCTTCATGGTATACGGTGCTGAAGCCGTCTTACCTATTAAGCTTTATGAGCCGATTCTTTAAGTCATGTTGTATGATGAAGAGGCTAACTGGGAGGCCATGCGGCTGGCATTGGACTATCTTCCAAAACTCCAGGGCAATGCCACCTTACGTCATGATATCTACCGTATGAGAATGACAAGAGCCTACAACAAAAAAGTACACAAACGTCCTTTGAATGTAGGGGACTTTATGTTACAAAAAATGGAGGCAACCGGTAGGGCCAATGAGCAAGGAAAATTGACACCCAATTGGGAAGGCCCCTACCGGATTTACAAAGAAGTCAGAGGCAGCACCTACCACCTGGAAACACCAGACGGTAGGAAGCTAGCCAGAACTTGGAATGTAGACAGCTTAAAGAAGTACTACTTCTAAGACTTGTAAAATTTTGTAAATGAAAAGCTTATTAAAGAAAGTTGATTTTTATTTCAATGTGTTTTCATTGCAATTACATCATTAGATACGCCTTCCTATAGGAGCAACGCCTGTGCGATGTACAAACGATAAATCTAAACAAACCGTCCACTCCGATAAAGTGGGACATTCGGCGACATCCATTCGGGTGACTTCGCTTACAGAGAGCATCTCCTATTCGGGTGGTACATTGCTCTATGAACTCATACCAAAATTGGCCCAACCGACTACCTTAATAAGGACTAGTTCATAGCCATTTTTTTTTTTTGCAAAGTCTAACGTGTAAACAAATGGCTTAGTTAACCGCCTGCCTTATGGGATAACAAGCGGAGGCCGGCTATTATTCCACCTTAGATTAAAAATCAAGTAAAACGTCTGCAATTACTCTGGGGCAACACAGGCGGTAAAAAATCTTAGCCTTCCCTATGGGATAGTATGCGTTTGCTTTAAAGGGTTAAGCTTGTTTAAAGAACAATTTACTAACCTATCTTTCATACGATTCATTAGACCATCTGACTTTCTAAATGAGTAACTTGCTTAAAGCAAGCATAATAAGACAGACGTCTACACGCGTTATTGTCCGAAAGGATATTTGGTTATGTACCTGGATGAATGACCCAGACGGCAAGAGTGGTTCCTTATCCGATGGACAAGGAAATACCAAGGGTCGTCTGGATATCCAAGCATATACCGTCTGTTCCTTGGACGGCTGTTTACTTGGTTTGGTGCAATCACGGTAGTGATTGATTGACCTAGAAACTTGTCATACTCCTTAAAGTATCAAATTCCTAAATCAATCAATCTACTTTTTTAAACCAACCACACAGCCGTCTAGGGGCAAGAGGCTAGCCGGTTTGTTAGTTGCCACATGCAATTAATAAGTTGGTAAAAATACAAGCATATATAGAAAAAATGTAAAAAATTGAAGCAAAATTGACATACTCGGCAATTTCATTAAAATAAACCGACCCCACGGTCGGTGAATAAAGTGAATTGTTAAAACCGGTTACACAACCGGTAAAAGAAGATTGTTATAAAAATACAATAACTACTCGGCGCGCAGGCCGGAAAAGCAGGCGACACAAGGCCAGATGAAGCAAGAACAGCTTAATTTTGTTGAGGCGGGGGCACAGACGAGTCTTGCCAAGTAGGGAGTACATTTACATTCTGGTCAGGCGGGGGTAGAGTAGAGTCAACCGGTGTTTGCTCGTCCCGGTGCTCTTCTTCCTCCAACTCTTCATCTTCATCCTGCTCATCCCCAAATGGCTTATCCTGGGAGGCCTAATCCTCATATAGAGGCGACTCTGGCTCCCCTAGTGTCCTTGCAATGTGTACAAGATCTGCATATTTGTACCTCAGGGTAAAGACACCCCAGTTGGCATCCGAGTGAACGAGGTTTTAGGCCATCTTCATGCACTCTTCACAATCATTCCCGTTCTCCTCGATCAGCCGATTTTGTTCAGCCTCAATAGCCGCCTTATCATCCCCCTCCGTCTGGGCCATCTCATTCTTTAGCCTGTTGACATCTGCTCAGAGGTCGGTGTTCTCATGGTCAGCCCCTTGGAGGGCCTTGAGGTCTGACTGAGCGTCTTTAAGCTTAAGCTCCAAGTCAGACGTCTTCTTATTGGCTACCTCAAGCGCCGTTGTCAGCTCCTTGATAGTCTCCACCGGAGAAAGTGACTCTACTTTAGTCACAATATCATTCATCGTAATTCGATATTGAGCAGTGTCAAGAGCCTCAGCCGCCTGGACTTTGGCTTCTCTTACCTTCTCTTGCTTCTTATTAAACGAAGACTTGAGCCCATCAACCCTCAGCATCGCCTACATTACAGAAACGGCAATTCAATGACTCATCCGGTCCTCAAATGTTGAATAGATTTAAAGAGCTGAACTGTAATACCCCATAATTTTAAGTAAATTATTATATTTAATTATTAATTATATGGTTATTTTACGATGATGAAATATTTTATAAGTATTTCTAAAATATTAACTCTAAATTATTTAGTCATTATTCTACTAATACAAGTTAAGACCCTAGTCCAAATTACCTCAAAGCCCAACTTTACATCTTATTTCTAGCCCTTAGTATGTATTTAGGCCTAAACAAGCTATTCTAATTCTAATTGGATTAGGAAACCTCAAAATCCCACTTATTATTGCTATTTAATTTAAACATGTCATTCTTCTTCTTGCTCCTAACTCACGTACATTGTTATTTCCCTTTGCTCGCTTCCCCTATTCATGAACAGCACACACAAATTAAAAAATAAAAAAATAAAAAATTGTTGCTTACCTTGCTGCCGCTGCTCAACCACTGTGACCACCACCGCAGCACCGCCCAGGACTCTTTCCGCCGCCTGACCACCGTCGCCTAACCACCAGGCCGCCGGTTTTGCCTCCCGTCCTCCTTCCTCCCTTGTTTCTCCTTCTTCCTTAATATTATTAAAGATTGTTATTTTAATTTATATTGTTGGTTTTAATCACTTTAATCATGTCTAAATTCTTTAAAAAATGAGAAATTATCAAGTTTATAAATTATGATATCTAGTTTAAACTTTCAGATTACATTAATTGTAAAATTAGTGCTTAAACCTTGATTTTTTCATGATTTTAAGGCTTAAATCGTGTTAATCAAGTTACCTAATCATACTATGTTTAAATTTTGTTAAAGCTTAATTATTTTGATTTTAAATAAAATTTCAGATTTTTGGGTTTTGATTTGTATTAGTTTCATATTTTCATGTTCCTAATTCTGTTAGATGATTATTATGGGTATGTTGTAACTATAAAATGTTAAACTTTGAAGTTTAGTTTCATGACTTAATTTTCAGATTTTTGTCTATTATTTTTGGAGTCTTTAATCACTTTAAATTAATGGATTTTTGGGTTTAAAGTCTACTAATCTACTATATATATAATGAAAGTAGTAAGTAAGGATTTCAATAACTTCAAAATACTTGATTAAAATAAAATTTTTGATTTTTTTTTATAATGTTTTAAACTTGCTGAAATTTCATAGATAAAGATGTATTTTAAGGATTTTTCTATGAAAATTTGTATTAATACTTCTAAACTACTAACCTAGACTTTTGGGAGGCTTAAAGATGTCGTTGCAATGATTTTTAAAGCTTTTAAAGTTAATTAGTATTGTTGTAAATTTTATTGCTTGGGTATTGATTTAATTATTGGTCTTCGGTTTAGGAGAGGACTTCGTAGAGGGCGATTTCTAGTATCTAAAGTGGTCAACCAACTCGTTTACTCAAGGTACGTACAAGGATACGAAAACCTTGACTTTAGGAGCATGTTTAAGGACTTGGAGAATTTAGAATCATGTTAGGGAAACTTGTAGATTGGTTGAAATGGTATGGTAATGAGTTTGATTGATGATTAATGTGATGATTAGTTTTGAGTCATGTATGAGAAATGCGTATAGATTTCTCTTGCAAGTATTATTTATACAATAACTTGCAAGATGAGCTAAGAGGCAAAGGTATATAAATATGTGGAATGAATTATCTATCTTATTATTCGTTCATGTTTATGAATTGGAATGAGTAAAGGGAGAATTAAAGTCTTATGAGACGAGGTTGAGGATTTGAGGTGCCTTATGCACTTAAGGTGTTTATACACCGAGGTAGTTAAAGGATTCAATAATAAATATTGTTTGTCACTAATAAATCAAGACTTCAATTGGAAATTTGAATTGATTGAATGATCGATGTTTGATTGGTTGTATTGATTTGCATTTGAGTCATCACCAAGTTTAAACTTGTAAATCACGTAAAGTGCAAAACGGATGAGCAATAAAACTCTGGATTTGTGCACATCTAAAGTAATGACAAACGGGGGTTGGGGTACACGGGGTATTAGCCGTGCACTTTTCTAAAGGTCGTCTATTCTACGAGTCTCTTGCTTTCAAATACTTTTTAAAACTATAAGGAGTTAGATGAGATCTCATACTAGCTATGGCCACGGAGTCGCACCCGTCTTCCATTGGACGTTTGTTGATGTTTCCGAAAGGAGGCATGTGGTTTTTTTCTTTTATTGATTTTTAGAATTGGAGCATGAGGAGACAACCTTGTCTATTGCTTAATCCTATAAAAATAAAAATGACATGAAATAATCTGAGCTAGTTAGAGAGGCCTTAGTAATATTAACAATTGAGTTATGTGTTTGAGTCAATAACCAAATTGTTGTGTATTGATTGATAATTAGTTGCATGCTAGGAATTCTTAATTATTTGTAGCTTGTATATACTCAGGTTGCTGATTGCAAGCTTTTGTGTGTCTTTTTCTTGGTCATGGCCTTCGCCTTTCAATGACCTTGTAATGATCCAATCTCTACACTAGTAATAATGGGGAGCAGACTTATCACAGGTGTTTACATAGTTTTGACTTGCATCAAGGTGGTGGGATTTTGAGTGGAGAGTTAGTTATTGTTCGCAGTTTATTTCATTTCATAAGTTTGAAGTTATTTAAACTCTGGTTTAATTTATTTACAACTTTTGTTGGGTTTTGAATAAGGGCCTTAATGGCTCCAATTTGTAAGATTTGATTTGGTTTTGTTCATTGGTTTTGAAACTTATTTAAAACTGATTTAGTTTTTCCGCTGCTAAATTCTGAATTAGCCTTAACGTTTGAACACGTGGCGGTAGCACGTCAGTAATTCTCTTGAATTTTATTAAAGGTATTTACAGGTTTAAAGAGAGAATTATTGGGGTGTTACATCATGAATTAAGTTACCTTAGCCAGCAAGGTAGTGATGCGTTCGAGGTTGACTGAGTGAACTCCTGGGATGGCCTCCTTCTCAGACCGGGTGATTGTCCTCAACATCCGCTTGGAGTACTATTGGAGATCCGGCCATATGGAGGAGAGATCTACAGCATAAGGAAGATTTTGTGAGAATGCAGCATAAGCGGCTCCAATAGATTGCCGGCTGCCTGAAGAATCTTTCGACTGCTGATGAGACTGAAACTTGACCTGCATGGGCTAAGGAAGGAGAAGTGAGGCAGTCGTACCTTGGGACACAGGCTGAAGGCCTTGATCTCCTACAGCCGTTGCAGAACCAGATATAGCACCGAGTGGCACGCCAATCTTTAGCGACGTTGAGGCGCTCGACTCATTGTGGACCAGGTCTATCCCAAAGCCAAAGCTCTTCAGGCTTTTCCCGACTGAGGTTGGACGGTCCTTGCCAAGTGAAAGAGAGAGGACTGCCTGAGAAGACACCTTCCTAGCCTTGGAGGAGCCCTTGGCTTTGTCCTCCGGCTTCCGCTTGATCATCTTTTGCACTGATCTGGAAGTCCCTTGCTTCCATCCTGAAAGATGAAACACATTATATTCAGTCGGCACTTGCCGTCTCCCAAAAAAAAAAGAAAAAAAGATGAACTTACTCGGCCCTTCTTAGTAGCCGCAATCTGGGCTTTCTTTTTCTCCAGGTTGTCCTTTCAAATTTGAGCTGCAGACCTGCCTGGCAGCTTGTCGGCTGAAAGCATGTTCTTGGTCGTTTCTGCAAAAACCACCGTCTATTAGACAACTCGACAAAGCAAGAAATTAAAAACATAAGCAACAGACACGGCATAAAAATGCCGGATGGTTATCCTACGTACATTTATCGAACATGGTACTAAGACCACAAGCAGACAAGAAGGCCTCGTCTTTTAACCATTCATGGTGGGATACCCAATTCTTGGGTACAATTATTTCTTTGCCGTCTGACAAGGGCATGGTGGTGACCCCAAAAAAATCTGCTCCAATATTTGGTACCAACCTTCGTCTAGGACACGCGGCAGGGCACACTTCTTGCCCAGAAGATCTGGCTTCTTATTATACCGGCGTAGTTCATTATTCTCGCGCCGGCTGGGGGGGAGACAAGATAAAATATATTTCTCCAGTTGGTCCACTTGGAGCTCTTGTTAAGCGTCATCAAGTATTCCGGATGCGTGGTCAGAGTATACCACGCCCGCTAGCCGCTTAGAGCACGGGTTCAATAATGCATATGAGCAAAGGCCTCCCAACCGAGCATTATGTCCTGCATTTTACAGGCGCCAACATAGCCAAGGATGTTCACCCACGAGTTGGGGGTGAGTTGGCACACACCTAGGTCATACCCCCTCAAGATGGCCTTCACTGTATCATGAAGGGGGAAGCGTAAGCCAGCTAAGAATGCCGCCTTACAGCAGCCGAAATAGCAGTTGGCATTTGGTTGGTCGTCCTCCCAGGCAATTGTGCTCGCCTCAGGCGGCACTCTAATTCCATAAAATTTTCCCCAAGGGGATGCTTGCTTATGAAGGCAGTCAAGTTTGTCTCCATACTTGCTCTATCGATCTCTAGTAGACACGTGAACCCCAAAAGAATCCTTCTGCTTAGGCCAAGAGGACGCCTCATCCTCCTCACTATCAGTAGCCGCCTGCAGCGAGCTACTAGACTCTTCAGAGTTTGGTCCGACCCTGAGCCCAACTCCTCACCACTTCTCTCTTCGGACTCCTCTAATATGGAGTCACTTGGGGTGCTTGGTGCAACAAGGGGATGGTCGTAGTCCTCGTCAGCCGGCACCTCTAACGTGCCGTCTTCCTTATATTCTGGGTTAAGCGCCGTCATTTTAGTCCGAGCTATAGTGTCCCGCACAAACACAGAGACGGTCGGATTCGAGGAAGAGCAAGAAAGGTCCAAACACCTAGAGACAGCACCTCTAGTCCTAAACTCAGCCGTACTACGAGACCGGCTGACTACTGTCCTACGCAGTGCCGTGTGTGTTATAGGTGAAGCCATTTATTCAAAGCAATATGCACAAACGGTAAAAAAAAAAAGGACAAGAAAGAGTAGGGAGAAAGACAGTTACCTCAAAAAGTTTTGTGTAAATTAAGAGTTCATAGACGTAGACCGATTGTATCATACGGAGAAGTCAGAGGGTTATGTCAGACGATGATTATAGTTTCTCTCTCTAAAAATTTTTATTTTATCTCTCTAGACGTTTTCAGAAAAAGTCAAAAATGAGGGGGGGCAAACTTCTATTTATAGAGGGGTAAATTCTGAGTCATCCCTGTAATTTCTCCAGAAGGTGAATAGTTAAAAACTGTTGACCAATACCTAAGTGATAAGTGTCACAGGCGCCACGTGGCACGCCACGTCACCCTTGTGAGGGGCAAATGATTTGGGTAAAAATACCCAGGCCACGTGGCCTAATCAGAAGGTGACACGTGTCACCCAGGAGAGGTCCTAAGGGGATCAATCAGAGGCTGACACGTGGCATCCCCTATCATCAAGGAAATGGCGGCCTTCAAAAGCCCAAATCTTGAGGCACCGTAAAAACGGCACAGCCTAAATACCTAGTTTGATAACCTAGGACAAGGGAACCGATTCCCAATGCCCTATAAATAGGGACATTTACTCCATTTTGAGGACACGTTCATTTATTTTCATTTACAATTCTCTCACAACAGAGAAATCACCTGATCTCGGGATCCAAGAAGATCCACTTTACTTTCCGCATTTTACTCAACTTCGACTCTTACTAACTTAATCGTCGGAGACGGAACTCTGTACAACCAGAGCTTCAGTTTTCTTGCAGGTTTTGGTGAAGAGGATCCAGTCTTGGTGACTTAACTCTCCCGCAGGACACATAAAAACCCCCGAAACAGCTTGTGCCTTAAAGGTTCGAGATTTTGAACAAACTAAGGAGCTCTGTTCGCTAGTCATTATGCTTGATGATAACAATACTAAAGCCATTTATAGAAGGGCTTTATTTGAAATCAAATCAACCAACTTGAATAGGCTCATGAGGACCTTGGCAAAGCAGTCAAGGCTGAGCTTAACAACCAGGATATCTGCTGTGAAATGGAGAAGGTGCAGAGTCTAAGAAGCAAGGCTAGCAAGCTCAATGGCAAGAGGGGCACTGAGGATTCCGACCTGTCACATGCCATCTTCAACAAAAAGGGGAAGATCAACATGTCTACTGCCAGTATAGAATCTAACATGTTGTCTAGTAGTAATGTTCAGAGTGATATTACGGAATTACCTAACATGAACGCTACTAGTGAGATAATGGTAGAGAGCGTTATCCCTATAGTTAATGTTTTTCCCCCTTTGGGAAATGGGATGATGATGCTACCAGACCTCAAAACAACCAAGATTCTAGGCAAGTCAAGGATAAGGGATCGAGGAAAATTCATTTTTTCCTCAACAGATTGAGAAATAATTAGTCCCTTAAGATTCTAGATTTGACTTAATCGATCTAAGTCAAGGAAAAACCTTAAGTTTCTTCATACATTCTGTTGTCTCATAAATGACTGTACGAGTGAAGGAAAAGACCACACATGAGGGGCGTCCTGATTCTCACAAGGCTAAGAACCCCAAAGTTTCTGAAACCTTGTTCATGCCCAATATGATGGTGGGTCCGGAAAAGAAGGGTCGTGTTAAGAAGAGCCAAAAGGAAAAGGCTAAGCGACCTCTGGACACCGCCGTGGTCAGCCATGTTGTTGGGCTTAGGAAGCCAAACACCGCTGTCATTGAGAAGTTAGATGATCATATATCTACAAGCCTAACTTCTAGCATCAATGAGAGTTCAAGTATCGAGGAGGGAGTGAGGTTCCTGCGAGAGATTTAACTACCACTGATATTGTTGAAGTGGAATCCGTAGGTTCTAATGATGAAGACTCCATGATTTTTGAACTTGAACAGGTGCAGTCATGTCCATTCTCTACCTTCACGTTCTCTGCCACGTCGAGGAAGTATGGAAGACCAATCCGGTCAAGGGTAAAGAACAAGAAAAGTAAAAGTATTCTAGGTTTTGTTTTTGTGGGATCAAAAAACGCAAGGGAACAAATTTGGAACATCTTATGGCTAGTACCGGCGATAGATCACCTCAATCCCTTTATTTGCATTATCAAGCAGCTCATAACGATTGTAACCCCAATCCCCACTTTAGTTCTTGTATTAGTTTGGTTAAGAGAGTCAAATACTCGATTTGTAGTCTTGAATCTATTGAGAGTTAGCCTCCTTTTTGGACCGTTGTTAAAAAAAAGAAAAAAAAAAAACGGATCACGTGCCTTAGACATGATTATAAATCTAAAGAACAAAATAAGGAAGAAAATAAAACCAAAAGAAAAATAAAAATAAAAAAACCAAAAGAAAGAAAATAATAACGTTGAGAAATTTTTGAAAATGAATCCCTCTCAACTTCAACCCCTCTTTTCCCTCTTCAAATCAAATCTCTTCTTCCATCTCTCTTTCTCTCTCCTCTCTTCTCAAATGAACCTCAACTCAAACTCCAAACACCAACAACCCTAAACAACCACCGCAACAACCACCTTCAACCGCCGCAACAACCTCCGACAAATCAAATGCAAGAACTCTTCGGATCAGTTCGTCGATCCTTAGTCTTCCGAACTTCAAATTCTGCCTCCCCAACCACCGACACCGACGTCGGTTTCGGTGGTTTTGTCGATAAAATTGGCTCCTCAATCCGTAAATCACGCATCGGATTATTCGCGACTAAGTCCCCAGTTAGAGCACTTCCGTATTCTCCGGCGAAGGAGAATATGCCGCCGTCGATTAAAGATGAAGCTCCGCCTATTCGATGGCGGAAAGGGGAGTTGATTGGTTGCGGCGCTTTTGGGAGGGTTTATATGGGGATGAATATTGATTCTGGTGAATTACTTGCTGTTAAGCAGGTTTGATGATTAGGGTTTATTGTTTTTGAATTTTTGAATTTGAATTTGTGTTGGGTAATTGTGGGTTTTTGATTTTGTGAATTGGGTTTTAATTTGCAGGTTTCAATTGCTTCTGGTGGTGCTTCTAGAGAGAAAACTCAGGTTAGGGAATCAATTCAGGGTTTTGTGATGAATTTGAAATTAGGGATTGGTTTGTCTTGATCTATAAAATTTAGTTGAATTTGAAATGGAATTATTCAATTGAGACTTGGTTGAGTATGCAATTCACAGTTTTTACTGTCTTGGATGGTTAATTGTGTGAATTCGCCGTGTTTTCGGATCACTAATTTTGATTTATTAGTTTGATTCTTATTGTTACCTGCTTTAAAGATACAAGATTATCTACATTCTGCTCCTATAAGTTGATTGTTTGATTTATTTTTGTTTCGAAATGAGAGTAGGCTCACATAAGGGAGCTGGAAGAGGAAGTGAAGCTGCTTAGGAATCTATCACATACAAATATCGTTGTAAGTATTTTATCTTTTCATGTACCAAAATACGATATTGCTGGATTCTGAGCTTAATTTCCATGCTAGAGATATTTGGGGACTGCAAGAGAGGAGGAGGCTTTAAATATCTTATTGGAATTCGTTCCGGGTGGATCCATTTCCTCGCTTCTTGGCAAGTTTGGATCATTTCCGGAATCTGTAAGTTTTTTGCTCTATCTATAGTGTCTTGAATATTCATAATTTCTGCTTCTAAAACATGTTGAGCTCATTATTATGGATCATAATTTCTGGTTTTGTCCTGACCAGGTCATAAGAATGTACACTAAGCAGTTGCTACTGGGATTAGAATATCTGCATAAGAACGGCATTATGCATAGGGATATTAAGGTATTGCTTGATGCATATAGATCATTACTCATCAGCCTTATCTCTCTATTTCTGATCGTTTTCAAAGTATGTGTGGTGTTTTCTCTCACAATCCGTTAATGATGTAGGGTGCAAACATTTTAGTTGACAATAAAGGATGTATTAAACTTGCTGATTTTGGTGCTTCCAAGAAAGTTGTTGAGCTGGTACAAATTTATTCCATTCTTATCTTTGTTTGTCTTTATAAACACGTTACTTTGTAAGTGATTGGCAGCTGATCTCACACTGATTGATTCATTCTGTATGAATATTTTTGCACTAACAGGCTACAATGACCGGGGCGAAGTCAATGAAGGGTACACCACATTGGATGGCACCTGAAGTTATTCTTCAGACTGGACATAACTTGTGAGGATTATATTTAAATCTAATTGAATTTTTCTCACCATCCCCACACCTGAAGTCATCTCCAAGTTCAACTTTCCAATTAGAAGCAATCTTCTTGTTTGATCTCAAAGAATTGCGTCAGTTGGAAAAGATTTTGAACTTGTTTTGAATGGCTTGACTGCCAGAATGGAAAAAAAAGGAAGGCCTTTGGATGGCAGCATGTGGAATCTTGCATGTTATTTAAGAACTCAGTAGTAATATTAAGGTTGATTACAAGATTTGACCTTATATCTTAAAACTCCCTTAAGTGCGCATATACCAGAAATCAGAATAATTTAAGGTGTCTGATAGGGCTGGATTGATGTTTTATATTTTAATGATGGATATCCAAATAATATTTAGTGTACATTTTACAAAATTTAATAGATAACTATACTGATTTGAGATCTCTGGAGCTCATGCTTATAACTGTTCAATACCTCAGTTCTGCTGATATATGGAGTGTCGGTTGTACGATCATTGAAATGGCCACAGGAAAGCCTCCATGGTGCCAGTATCAGGAGGTAACTCTACCTCACATTCACACCACTTTAGATTTCTGGTCATAATGTTTACCAATATGTCAATGTTGTGTTTTTGCACTTTGTTTTCCCTGTTTGACATTATTAGTCTCTGTTTTTAAAGGTGCAAGCTTTGTTCCATATTGGGACCACTAAGTCTCATCCTCCCATCCCCGAACACCTTTCAGCCGATGCAAAGGATTTTTTGATTAAGTGCTTACAAAAGTAAGACTTTCTTGTTGTCTCTTACGTTCTGCTGTTTGATCTATAAACAAGCGACTTGATGTTTCGTTTAAGAACTAGATTTTTCCGTGCACTTTATGTACACTATCTCAACCCCATGATTTATCTTTTTGGTGACAGGGAACCATACTTAAGGGCATCTGCTTCAGAACTTCTACAGGTACTTCTCATACTTTCTGCAGTTCAATTGAGTTCTTTTCAAGTTAAAATGGGGCCATGAAATAGGATGCTTTACTGTCAAATTTCTGGGATCTCCTCTTGCTATTTTCCTCATCACCTTTACATCTTCCTGTCATGTTATTCAGAGAAGCCACCGAAATTTCTGCAGCATATTTTGTCTTAACTATTATAGCTGTACTATAATTGTCGCAATTTTATGCAGCATCCATTTGTCACTGGAGAATATCGGGAATCTCAACCTGGTTTTCGTCGTTCAGTCATGGTTAGTTCAATCTGAATGGCTATTTGGTTTATTTTACTCTCTTTGCTTGCTACTCAAACAAGTTATTGTGGCCCTCCAGGAAAATAGTGGAAACCAAACCGCAACTACACCAATAGATCAGAAGAGCATGTAAGTGCTTTTACATCTTTTTTTCCTCAAACAAACCTTAGCGTTCAAGTTGATTGTGAATTAATATGGACTCTGAAGGATTCATTCAATGCTGCAGCAGAAGTAATGTAATGAGGTCAATAAGCGGAGGTCTAAAAGATATTTGCAATATGGGTAGTGTGAGGTGCTCAACGGTTTACCCTGACAAATTCTCAGGTACAAGTCCTCTATGGGGCACAAACACTAGTGATGATGACATGTGTATAATAGATGATAAAGATGACTTTGCAGTATGCCCATCAGCACAATCAAACCCTACAATGCTTGCAGATGACTTCAGTAAGGTAACACATTTTGTATATTCATACTATGAAATAAAAAGCTTTATGTTCTATAAAATATAATGAGTTTACTGACATATACTTTGAATAAATTAGAGTTTCAATCCTATGTGCGAGCCAAATGATGATTGGCCATGTAAATTTGATGATAGTCCTGAGGTTGGAAGAAGCAACATTGACTTGTTTCCTAGGGAAGACTGTGGAACTGCTGAAGCATCTTGCAATGTAGGAACTGAGTTTACATTCCCTAGTGAAGCTTTAGGTGATGATGATGAAGAAGTTACTGAATCAAAGATTCAGGCATTCCTGAATGAAAAGGTAAAAAATGTTCATTCGTAAAATGTCCATATTCCCTCTATATGCAGGTGCCAGATTTTGGTCATTCTGAACGTCATCTATGACTTTGATGTACTTTTATTAACTTTTTTCTTGAATCACTCAGGCTTTCGATCTCAAGAAACTTCAAGAAGAGTTCTATAATAATACAATAAATGTAGCCTCCCCAAAAGCTTTTAGGGGCATAGACAGTGATGCTGCTAGTAATTTACCTTCCAAAATTAAGTCGCCTGCACCCGTACCCAGTCGACGACTGTCTACTGCAGCTGATGTTTCCAAGAATGTGAGTCCTGCAAGTCACAGCAGACCTGTCCTAGATATGGATGGTCCCAGAGAGCAGCCTTTAAAAGAGCTTCCTGAGATCAGAGAGATACAGAAAGAAGGACATAGTTCGAGGTTTGTGAATGGCATAAGTTTCTTGTTTTTGCTCATTTTTTTTTTTGAATTGTTCTGATAGTAGAGATCTTGTGTTTGCAGTCCAAGCTTTTCTGAAAGACAAAAGATATGGAAGGAAGAACTCGACAAAGAACTTGAGATGGAAAGAGGCAAGTATTTCATTTGCATTTTAAGTTAGTAACTGACACCAGTGACCCAGCATGCAAGCTGAATTGGTTGATTTTCTTGCATTTTAACTCTTAAACATTGACCGGTTTCTTATCTGTCAAATTAACTGCACCCTAGAATCTTAAGTAGACTATTCACCATTAATTCATTTATGTCATTAGTTTGATTTCACACAATGATTACCAAATGAATCTTCTTTTTGAGTTAGAAAGTGAAGGTACCTGTTCAAAATCCAAAATGCTTATTAAGGACAAAGATAATACGAAGTAATAATTACCAAAGATAAAATTACATACTCTGTATTATTTTGGTAATTCATCTAGTGTAAAATTCCAGGGGAAAAAATTGACTTCAAGTTTAATTAAAGGGTAAACCATCACCTAATGCTAGAATTTTTATTCTTGGAGGATTGTTCAACAGGCAATTTGTTTATTTGTGGGGAAAAGCCCCTGTTTTTATATGGAGCATTTTTGAACTTTCAGTTTTACAAGAATTTTTGTTAAAACAAGGTTTTTTTTTTTTTTTTTTTTTTTTTTTTTTTCCCCCCTAGAATTTCAAAGGTTTTAGATTACATTCAAATGTTCAAAATTGTTAAAATTTATACTTAAGAGAGAATGTTTTTTAGATCTTCAAAGGTTGTAGAATACATTCAAATGTTGTTTTCAGATCTCTTCTTTTAATGAAAATGGTTTCCATGGACAAGTAGTGTTGGTGGCTAATGAGTAGGTAATTTTGGGATGCTGCGTGGTATGCGGAATGTGCTGAGGAAGGAGAAAAATGGAATTTGAACATGTTCGCATAAGCTTTTCTTGTACTCTGGGTGCTCCACCCCACTGGGATTTATAGTATGTGACGAAAATGACTAACATAACATGCTCTTTTTTTTCCTTCCGCAAGAACATGTTCATTGAGACTAGACATATATAAATCACGGTGTATGCAGCTTCTTTGGTTGTGGGATTTTACTCATAAGAAAACATGCTCCAACCCACACCATTTCAGAGCAGGGTAGAGGCTAGAGAATATGCTGAGATTAAAACAATACATATGAAGATATTATAGGTCTGGAGACACCATGGTCATTCTCATTTGAAGATACTAGTTGCTAAGCTTGTAGATCCTATTGGGAAGGAAATCATTATACTTTTATTGGAATAAACTATGTTCCAAGAATGATGGCAAAGTCTTCTGTGTTACTATGCACGGCAATAATCTCTTTCCCCAGTATAATCACAAAACATAATGCAAAGCAACCTCTTTACAGCCAAGGTCTGGTACTTTTCTCACCGAAACTGCACAAAGTTGCATGCTATTAATAAACCAGACCTCCTTTCACGCCTGGATTTGTAGGTATTATCCGCCAGAGAAACCTTTAGAAGTCTGCTTCTGGATTTTTACCATTTCAGTTTTCTTCTTAAACTGCACCTCTTTACTTGAATCTCCCAACAAAGCAGTATCTTATGCAATAGCTGATACAAAAAAGAAACTTCAAAATTTCTTGCCTCACTGACTTGCATAAACACAAAAAAAATGCAGTAGTGAGGCAAGAAATTTTTGCGTGAATCAACCCTCCCAATCAAGATATAACCCACGACTATTCTGATGTGTACATACTGTACACCTATCCTAGTATAATAAACCTATATCAAGGCCCTCAATACAGCATCCCAAGAAATATTATGTCTAGTATGTCTATGCTCTTCTTGCACCACATTACACCCTTTTCATGCCAAGCTGCATATTCTTAAATCACTATCACCTTTTACTCTTTTAGATACTCGACACTGTAGAGTGGGTATGAAATCCTTATTTGGCACTTCTTTTGTGGACACCTCATATATAACTACATATTAGGTGAGATAAAATATTGTAGGAAGGGGGAGGAGAAGTTAAGTACTCATAGATGGTCTAGAGATTGGAATTTAAACAAGTATCTAACCAATATGAAACTAATGGAACAAAAGCTTTGAGCAAGTCTGATCTAAAGATTTAAACAAAATGATTAGCTAAATGAGTCACAAATGACTGAAAGAGGAGGAATTTGAAACAAAGAGTCATAAGATTGAGAAAAGTAAAAAAATCCTATTATTATCATCAAATTTGAATTGTATTAACGAAGAGCTTCATTTGTTAAAACATATTTAAACAGGAAGCCACATAGGGGCTGGCATTTTCCTTCTAAAATTTTTCCAATTCTGGAAGGATTAGTTCATTGAAGGAGGGGGGGGGGGGTGGGGAGTTGATTCCTTTTCATATTTTTCTTTCGAAGGCTTGTCTTTATTTCATTGTGTCTATTGAATACTTGAATTTCCCATGCTTAGGAGTTTTACCAAACTAGTGGGCCTCCAAAACTATACTTTTGTGTATATGATTCTGCTGGATGATTAGTAAGTGAGATCTTTCTGCATCTCTGCTGCAAAAAAGGGTCTTAGTCAATCATCTGAGATCTTCTCAACTCAATTATCCCTTGTGTTTATGGTCCTGATCATATAAAGCTCCATTGCAGAGAGACTAGCAGAAAGATTGCGGCAGGCAGGGGGGAAGACCTCATCTCCAAACAAGCGGGTTCCTAGTCAACAGAGGGAACGATTACCTTTTGCATCCCCGCCTAAATGAGTACATGTTTTTTAATGTCTCTGGCAATGATGCTTTGAGGAAGACGTGCTTGCCAGGAAAGCACGAATGTATCTAGCAGTATTTTTGGTAAAGAAAGTTGTGTGTTAAATAATACTCCATATAGCGACCACCTAGCAGTCTTTCCATGAATAGCAGGTCTGCCAGTTGATCAATTGTATCAGTCTTCTGGAGGGTGTGAAGAGACTGACAAATCACATCTTCATTCAGTGTTTTGTAATTTCTTACTTCTGCTTAAGCGCGATTTGTATGTTTTATGCTGAATACTAGGATGTGATATTGAGTTTTTCTTTGGCGACGATGAAGATTTTATAGCAATGTATAAAGGCATTGATAACGGTTGAATGTATAGTGGCTCCAGAAGTTGCTTGTTTGCTTAAATCACTAAGCTTAAATTCCACTTTTTCACCTATGCGTCAGGATTTCATTATTTTAGAGTTATTGGCGTTTTGACACTTCAAGTTTTGTCGAACATACTCTTGATAACTCTTCAAGACCCTGACTCTAACATGTATTGCAAAACTCTTCATGATATATTTAATTTTAGTTCCTGAATATATTGATTATCAGTTAAACGATCCTTTTAAACTGAATATGTTGCGCTTGATTTGCTTTTTTTCCCTCAGGCCTGTAGGGTTGAGCCGTTGAGTTGTGCTTCTTTGTGATTGTTTTGAAACAGATGGGCTAACTATGAATGTGATCCATCCAAAATTAAAAAAAAAATAAAATAAATTAATTTAAATTTTGACTGAGGTTAAGTTGGGTTGTGTTTCTCTTGTTGTATGAATCTATCTATATTTTGGTTGGATTGACAAACTACTCTTAAAACACAAATCTATCTATATTGGGTTCTGTTCTTTTTATTTTGTTTTTCTGTTCTTTAGTTTTGGGTCGGTTTGTCGTAGTAGTGTCTTTGTTTGTTTTTGGTTTTACTGTGTTTGTTTCGCTTTTAGTTTTCTTCTAGTTTGTACTTCTTTTGGGGCTTGCCCCTCGGGATCACCAAAAAAAAAAAAAAAAATCTATACTTTGGATAAAAAGATTTGTTGGAAAAATTAAAAATGACATTAAGGAACATTAATGACATTAGGAGATTTGTTAACATTTTCTTAGTTCCTTAAGTTGCCATTTGCTCTTGGTCCATCATCAAGTTGTCACTAGATTTTAGTCCTGTCTAGCTAGTGTTTTTTTGCCTGAAAGTCAAAACATCACCTCTTGCATTTTTCGATCATTAATCTTAGTTTCTCTTGGAGTGAAAATATGCCATATTCATTGATCATTGTCTAGGATTCAAACACAATGACACCAGTGTACGAGCGTTTTGTCATTTCGATGCATTTCATTGAGTTTGCAATATAGTAATGGTCTGAGATAAGAATTAGGGTGTTTCAGAGTGTTGCTTTTGGTTAGAACACTATAAGAAAAGTCGAGTAAGACCAATTAAAATTAAGGCAAGTAATTTACTATGTTACTAGTAGTCATCATTCCCAATTGATGAAATGCTTGAAGAATGTCGAGCTTAATTTGACAACATCACTTATATAGTATGCAATTTGCTCGTGAATAGAAGTAAAATCAAATTAGTTGTAAGTGGTCATTGAAATATAAAGTTAACTTTTTTTACTTTTTAGGAACAATCATCCGTGGATAATTTCTTAGAAATGTAAATTAACTCCTAAGTATAAAAGTAACAATTAATTTTTTTCTTTTTTTTTAATGAAATTGTTTTCAATATTCTTATTAGTTGGTTAAGTCACACATTAAACTCATTAGTCATACCATTGCTTGATTAATTTTTTTTCACCTTACTATATGAAAAAATGTTACTCGTTAGGACATTTCCAAGTTTTAGTAGCAACTAGTTTAGTTTTCGTGCCATGCACGATTATAAAGAAACACATTGTGAGATTTGTTTATAATACGGAGAAAGAAAGTTTTCTACTCCATAAATTTTTTGTATACATGGTAAGTAATTTCTACCGTAGCATATAACTTGTAATATATACAAAAAAAAATAAACACTTTTGAACATTTGACATATTAACATCCCTGTAAAAAAAAAACTTGGTAGGGCCAAAGGATAAAGCATATGAAAGATTTATTAAAAAAAAAAAAAAAAATAAAAATAAAAAAAATTAAAAAACCTAATGAAACCATCATAAAAATTGGCGGAAAAGTTTTTTTTATCAGAGTGACATGTGTACAATTGGAGAAGGAATGATATCAGCAACGTTTTATTTTAGTATTAATTAATAGATTTCACGTGTTATGTGATCATAGACTAATAAACATTATGTAATGGAAATGGCTTGAAAAGGTTATTTGTTCCTGAAAAGTTGTCCACAATCACGCATTGTTTGACTAATAGATTAATAGTTTGTTGAAAGTTAGTCTACCAATGGATTTATGCATTGTTCGTTGAACGAGTGAACGACTTATTTAAGGAGGAGCGGCATTCCTTAAAATCTAGTGCTCTTGGTTGGTAACATAGTCCAATAATCCGATACATAAATCTGTTAATTGAACTATCTGCCTCGTTTAATGATGTTCTTAAGATTGTAAGAACGTGCTCAAAGCTCAAAAAACATCACATGTCACGAAATTAAAAGGAATTTATGTTTACGGGGGAGTATTGAAATATAGTCTTTCTAAGCAATATATATAATTAAGTGTTTTTCACTGATAAAACATAAGAGATTTAAACACTTTATAAGGCTAAAAGTTTAACTTTATATTGCCATATGGACTTTTTCTACACTAAGACTACCTACCAATTAAAATAAAAGATACACGGAAAAAGGATATGTAAGTATGGTTTGGAATTTGTCCAACTTAGAGCTATTGACACAAGAGGTATATGACATTAGTCCCTTGTTACGAACTTAGTAATCTAGATATCGACACACCAGAATATCCCTAATCTTTGATTTTCTTTTAGAATATTACAAAATAAAAATATCTCATAGTTCAACGTTGTCAATAATAAGTGGGATTAAAAATCATTCATGGAATGCAAAAAAATCTTAACTTAGAAGTCATAACTTAAGAAAATATAATCTTGTTATAATCATATTTCACACGAGAGACATTTTCTATAAGGCTTCCATGATGAATGCAAAAAAGGTAAATAATTATGAAAGACAAGCTTTTAAAAGGGCTTTTTGAAAAGAAAGATACTAGTAGCTAGGGTCCTCCCTCTTGTTGCATATTGTTGAATTGAATAGAGAGAGATATACGGAAAACCGAAGAGTACTTATCCATTGTCTTGACAACGATTTTATGCCAAAAAGTTTGGATTTGCATATTCTCAATGGATTTCACTTTTTACTAGCTAGGTCTTTGTGTCTCCCATCAATTGGCCCAATTTTATTGTTTTCCCTTTTCTTATTTCCTTTTGAATTTAACCCATTGTTACTTGAAAGATAGAATGTTTCATTTCAAATTTTTTGGTAACGCAATTAGTGGCGGACCTAGTATATATGTAATATTGATTTTAAGTTAAATACTTATACCATGTTCCTTGCCATAATCAAAGGGCCAAGTTAATTATATCCATAGAATTATATCAAGCCGGATATATGGGCTATGGTGTATTTTGCCTAATGTTAAATGACTTAAGTCCATGTGCATTAGGATTGATGGCACAAACAACGGCACAATACATTATCTATGTATTATGTCTTGTTGCAAATTCAACAGATGGCGAAAACACAATTCGAGCTCAAGTTCTCATTGCGACATGCTTACATGTCTAGTGTCAAATATGCTCTGTACCATAGATCATTTTGCTAGATCGTGGTGTTTCTTTGCAGGCTAGCCTAACCAGGTGTTATCTTTACTCGTCATGTGAGTTTAGTAATATCTCCGTCTACAGCTTTGTGTCGCTCCTCTTCTACCTTTTGCTTTGTTTTTGGACTATATGACTTTTTTTAAAAAAAAAAAAAATTGACTAGGAGACAATAGTCACTATACCAATTTGGGTTTTTTTTTTTTAGACATTTAATAAAGGGGAGCAAAGAGAAGAAGCCTTCTTTATAAGGGTGTGGTGACCATGATCCATTTTGAAGATTATGAGATCTTCAAGCATAAGGTTTTTGATTTTGATCGTTCATTAACAACACGCTTCTTCAAAAATTGAAGGCCATTGTTCATTAGAAGTGGTCCCTATAAATCTATACAATAGACTTATGTTATCTATTCCGTATCTACATACAACTTGCATATCTAGTAACTGAATTCCAAAAAAAAAATTGTGAATTCAGATTGTTGTGCTTTTATGATGTGATAAAAATCTAATTGGCAACATGATGTTTACACACAAATACACAATGTAGAGAATATGCAAGTTCAGAATTGCATTGCACCAATTGCCATTGTTTTTGAGGATCAATGGTAATTTGATGCATTACAGATAATGCATGTATGATTCCCTCCCTAACTTATTGTAGTTACATTACTAGTTACTAGGAAAAGTGTGACACCATGTACATGATGGAAATTAAATGAAATGCATGCATTAATTTTAAAGGTCGGTCATTTAACCCATAAATTATAATACACAACAAGATCTAAAAAATATACACAAATTACATTATTACATAAATTAAATTCGAGGAGAATAGGTTAATTCCTCTATTCAATAATACTTGCATGCAATACTTCCCTCTTTCGGACTTTATTTAATACTTTTAGTATTTTTTTATTAATATATAAAATCTATCATTAACTTCACTTGTGTTGTACTAATATTATCTTTCTTCCACAATTAAAAATGATTTATACCTATTAATTCATTGATTCATTCAATACCATGTAATAATACCAACAAACCCTTCTTATAACTACATGTAAATACAGGTTTTGTATGTACTTAAAAACAGAGAAAATTGTTATTAAGTTTAGGTAATTAAAATTTCAAAGAAGTATAATACTAACATTGATTTTGACCATGAAAAACTTTCGATGGTTTTGTGGTTTCTTAAGTTGGAGACATGAAATATATATCGTGCTATGGTTACTTCAAATATGTAATAATAATGCATGTCGTAGTATGTAGATTAGACGATATATATCCATTTCAAACAAGCTTATTAAAGCTACCTTCAATTCATCCTAAAAGTATTGCAAGTAACAAAGAAAGCTTGCATGACTAGGAGACAAAACACCCCTCAATAACAAACTTTCACAAATGGAGACACCACCACTATTAACCAACATAAAGTAAACCTCAATAAAGTTGAGAATAATGTAAATGCTAAATACTAAGGATTACATAAATAACAAAATAGGTTTACCACTAGCAAAGGCACAAAATAGGAAATGTTTTATTCCAAGAATGCTTTTTGGCATTCCCCCGTTTGGCCGTTATGAGTAACACTACTATAAATTGGACTATCAGTATATCATAATGGAGGTGTCAAAGCTAATATTTTGGAGCGGAAGATCACAAGCAAGACTCAATTTATCAACTAGACAGATACAAAAGTAAATCAAGTGACATATTAGTACATAAGTCAATCGCTTTAATTTTCATTAAATATAGGGCACTCGTTGATCAATTTTATTACAAAAATGTCTTAATATCGATTGAAGAAAATTTGTTGGCTTATTTACAAAATTGCCACTTGATTTGCATATTTTGTTTATCTAGTTGTTTTATTTCACAAATAACATATCTCGTGCATTAGCACGAGTACATACGCTCTAGTAATTTTTAAAAGCAGAATAAATAATATACTAATAATAATAAATAGAAGAAAACTACCTAGACGAATAGAAAGACAATAAATTCAGACAAAGAATAAGACATCTTATATTATTATTCCCTCAAATATTTTCTCTTGTTTCTTTGAAAATCTATCTTTGGTCATTTATCTGAGTCATTTGGGTTTGTACAAGGGAAAGGATAAAGATATAGAGTTGAGGATTGGTGGTCGAGTCAGAAATTGAGCCAATTACATGAATTTTGGATGCCAATCTACTTGAATGGACGCCGTAACTCCACGGTTGGCCACTGATTTATCTCCTTTACATATAAGCACCATGTGATATATTCTATGAATATATAGTACACTCATAAAAAGTTACACTTTCTATGTAAAACTATGCTCTCACTCTTGTTTATATATGGTTGTTACTTCTACTTGATTATGTGGTCCTAATCTCTTAACAATGGAAACAACGTGCGAATGATGTAAAAAGGTTAAATTCAAGTTGATACCATGCATTGGTCTATGTTACATGTAACCTCGGTACATATAGCTAAGGTGGTAATTTAATGAGTCTACATGGCTAGCCTTCCATTGGCTTGATCGGAACTCTCTAAGATCGCTCGATTTGAAATTTTTAATAACAAGACGATTCAACCAACCAAATTGGAATCTTAAGATCACAAATTTGTATGTATAATATACCTTTGAAAAAAAACAAGTTGAAATCTTAATTAAATCTTAAAATTAAAAAGATAAAATAAATTCCTGTGTTATCCTTAAAATAATAATAAAAAAAAAAACCGAAAAAAGAAAAGAAGTGAAATTTATGTATTTTCCTTTACAAGAAAAAAAAAAAATGTATTTATATTCCTTTGCAATTTTTTTTTTTTATTTATACACGACTTTGATTCTCTTAAGATTGTACTAAACATTTTTAATCTGTCAAGAACATTAAGGCCTTGCACTTTGAGGTGAAGTAAATAATAAGCTGAATTAAGCTGAATTGAAATGAGTTGAAGTGAATTGAATTGAAACTAAGTCAAAAAGAACATGGCATGTAAATGTTTTGTTAAATTATTAAGGAAATGCACTGCAATGTAATGAATAGAAAAGAAAGTACCTCCGTATCCAAATTATGCTAACACTTGTTGTTTTCAAATGTTTTCATTTAAGAATTTGATCTTTCTTAGGTATGGGTAAATCTAGTTACTCAACATGAGTAACGAATTATGTTACTCAAGGGGCACTCTTGTCTTTTCAATTCTACCATTTAACTTTCTCTCTCCTCACTCCTCTTCTACCTCAACCAGCATCACAGCCACCATAGCCACCACATCCACCACCATCATCACAACCACCACCATCATCACATCCACCACATCCACCACCATCATCACATCCACCACAACCACCACCATCATCACTTCGTCGCCGCTGAACATAACTTCTTTCATCACTTTCGACCCATCTGCGAAAAGTAAGCTCAATTGAAGGAGCTTCAATGGAGGACATTGTCACCCTTTTCCTTTAGGGTTGACCATGCCCTTAATTTCACCCTTCATTCATAGGGTTTTCGTTTTGTTCCGATGTGGGTGGAGATCGGGGGAGGTGCGTGGAGATCGGGGAAGGTGGAGAAAGGACAAAGAAGATGGTAGCTGTGAGAAAGGACGATGGTGGAGATCGACTGTGAGAAAGGATGAAGAAGATGGTGGAGATCGGCGGTTGTGAGAAAGGATGATGGTGGAGATCGGCGGCTACGAGAAAGGACGACGGCGGAGGAAAGATGGTGGTTGTGATGATGGTGGTGGCTGTGATGGTGGTGGTTGTGGTGATGGGAAGGAAGGAAGAAGAAGGATGAGTCAGCAACAAATATAATAAAATATTGTCAAATTTACAATTAATTACAATTTGTGCCATTTGAGTAACAAATTTTGTTACTCATAATGAGTAAGTGGGGCTCACCCCTTAAGTATTGCGTATTCATGATTAGACATGTAACTTCTTGCTATGTATAACCTAACGAAATTTATAATTTTGTACAAGTATAATTACTTCGTATTAATTTACATGGGATTATAATTGTATTCGTGTTCCAAGTGGTTAAGAGTAGGAGTTTATCAAAGAAAAGAAAGGTTAGCTAAATCCTAAATGGACATATATATTTGACATAAATATATACTCAAAAGATCAATGAAAACTCTATGAACCACGTTTCTTTTAGTCAGAACTATTTACAAATAATGAAAAGATAGGATTGTCTAAACATGATGGGGATAGTTGGGACATTGATTTTGTGTTGTATTTCGATATTTAATACTTAAACAAACTTGCCATATATATATTTCTACCAAAACGATTCTCTAAAGAGTCCTAACATGTACGTACAAAATATTTGATTTTCTAAAACTAGCATAATATGGACATATGTCTTATAACAATACTTCAATTACACTACGTAACCATATTCCGCAATCAAAATGAGTGTGAAATACATTCATACTAGACCCAAAATTTAGATTTATACTATATATGATAGGGAGAGCAATAATGAAAGCCTAAGACCTTACAAAATTTTGCACGCACGAAGGAAAAGTCAAGAACTTAACATGATCAATTGATCAACCTTATATTAAGCAAATTTATTGCTATATTACCATGTAAATTTAGTGCATTAAGGTAAACCATATTACGTACAAAGTACAAGAGATGTAAATGGCGCTAACATTATCACAATAATCGATAGAAGATCTTATAAAAGATCAAGTAGCCAACATGTTTTGGCAACAACATTACATATCAACTATTACCAACTATTACTGCAAGCATCTTCTATAGTAATTTAGATTTTGCATATTGTGCATGCAACACTACTTTGTTTCAATGTTGAAAATCAATGTCGAGTCTAAGCTAAGGTGAAACAAGTCATGGCAAGCTAATAATATTCAGTATCCCAAGAAATATACGCCCCGAAAGAAGAGCCTGTGATTCCCTGAAGGACTATTACTAAAGGCTGGTCATCAGTAGATTTGAGAAAGATATGTAAAATCCAAGCTACTATACTGACATACTACTAAGGACAACGCTGGTTTAACTTACTGCATATAATTGGGGGCCACAACTTGCCACTCCTCACCATTACGGAATATCTTACTCTTTTCATCACAGATCGTCCTTGTTTCGGGGTGTTTTGAGGTGGGTCAACGCCGGAACATTAGGTCCACAATGGAAATTTGGTTAGTCGTAATATTTTACAATATTTTACCTAATGCTCTCTCCGTATTTTATTACTTGCTCAATTTTTCAATGCGCCGAGTTTATAACGAATAGTAAAACGTACTCCCTCCGTTTCACATTATTAGTCCCCTTTAGAATCAATCACTTAAGATAAGAAAAGAAGGTATCCTAGTAATTTGGAATTTGATTGCAACTTTGTAATTAATGTTTTATCTTTTCCTGTTTTATTTATGGGAAGTGGTTGTAATTAAATCACCTATAATAAATATTGATGAGAAGAATTAGCCATATCGGCAATCCACTAGCACATATATTAACCAATCAAAATCAGTTGACTCTTTAAACACCCAAATACATTAATTATTCATAGATTATGAAAATTATTCACCCTATTATAATGTTAAGAATATATTCCATATGGGTATATCATTTAGAAACAACCAAAATAATATATGGAACTAACAAAGTGAAACGGAGGGAGTAATAGAATTACTTGCAACACTTCCCTGAAATGGAAATGTCACAATCGTTGCAACACACTATAATTAGAAAGTTTTTTTTGGTTAAAAGTTGTACACCAAACCATCTCTCACCCTCGTTATATTCGTATTAAATCATATGAGCCCCACTTTTCTTAAATACCGTGAAAAAGTGTGTTTACAAGTATAAAGAAACGGAGGAAATACGTTGGAAGTGAGGTTGGTTGAAAAAAAAAAAAAAAAAAGGTGAATATAAGTGGGAAGGAGAGAGAATAAGAAAAGTATTAAAATATAATATGAGGGGACCACTAGTCCACTAGTAGGGAAGGAAATACTTTTTTTTTTCATCACTTTTAAATTAGTTGCATTACTTTCCTTTTAACTATCTCGTACCACATGAGCGCCATTTATTTTTTCTCTCTACCTCTATTTACTCCAAAAATTGCCAAGGATTCCATGTAAACAAAAGTGATGTAACTAAAAAAAATGGATGAAGTAGTAAAATATTATTAAAAGTTTTCAAAAAAGAAAATGGAGCATGTAATAAAATATGGTCGCTAAAGAAAAAGTGGAGCAAATAATAAAATGCGGAGGGAGTATTAGGTAGTTTCTTACAATATTTTTTTATTAGGTAGTTTTGCACAAAATCTAGGTTTTATTAGGTAGTTTCTGACAAAAAATCTTTTGATATTCAGTTGTTAAATTTTTACAAATATACCGTTAAACATATTAGTGGTCAAAATTATAATACACTAGCTAAAGTCCCGTGCCATGCACGGTTATCTTAAATCTTATGTCGAATTATATTTGTTTATTATGATGTATTAACAAAAAAATTATTTTTAATCAAATAACTTAATTTAATCTATATTCAATACCAAAAACATCAAAGTTATTAACCTTCGTGTTTTTATACTTCATATATGTTATCATAATAATTTTTTTAATGAAATGAATTCTATAGCCAAAAAATAAAGTTCAAGAAAAGAATAGTATATGTACAAATTTACCTAGTATATTATTGAAAATATGTACAAATATTCTAGTTAATTGTATTTCCTCCATTCCTGAAAGTTAGACTCACTTTACATTTGCGCGGTCTCCAATGAACATTTTTTACCATGAATATCTTCGGTTATGTACAAGTGAAAATTATAAAAAATTGATATTTGAAAAATTTAATAAGGTGAATCTAATAAGATCTCATATGCTAATTTATTTATATGTATAAGTCATTAAATGTGGTCAAACTTATTTTATTTTGACCCTATGAATAATAAGTTTGAGTCTAACTTTTAGAAACGGAGGTAGTTACTGATTGAATATGATTAATTACCAAAATGAGAAGACAATGATATAGGTTATAAATTGAGATTTTTAATTTGATACACTTTTGTAGGTCTTATTGTAATACATATTTTCCTTAATTATTTCACAAAAAAAAAAATATATCTTTATCATATAGGAGACATTGCATTTATAAAAAAAAATAAAAAATTGCTGTATCCAAGTGACCTAAATATATATGTATAAATGTATAATGTTAGTCAATGATTTTCTAATTTGGTAAATATATATTCTTTTTCTGAAGAAATATATGGAAAATCTTGTATATAATCAATCAATGAATATTTTAAAAAAAATTGGATTTTTTTTTTTAAAGTTGGAGGGAAAAAACAGCATCAAGAATTGACACGTGTCATTCCTGATGTTTGTTTTAGTATTATGTTATGTTATATTATTGACTGATAATCAAAGTGGGAAGATTATTATAGAACGGATGGAAAAATTATAATGGAATAGGTAACTCCTATGTTAAGTGTAAAGTTCTAAAGTCTCTTGAATTAAGTAATACAAAGGCGACACACATTATTTGACTTATTATTCAACTAGTTCCACTAATTCAAAGTTCAAACACGTACTTCATTACTTACATGCATGGAGTCTAAACTAATCAACATGTAGCAAATTAATGTAGACTTCATTCCATTAACGTGAATTCTCATAAAACACAGCAACAAACACAACAAAGTCATTAGTACTCAAAGTAATCTAGCTAACAATTAACACGTTTGGCCTTTTCTTGTGTTCAGAGTACTTGATTAAAAAACCGAGTCCTCTACACTAGTCCTCGTTCATACTTCTTCCATCTTCCTTTTATTTCTCAATGTGGCAATGTTTACCTTTTTAAAAATGTGGAATACGGGGTAAATAATGAGGGATGGAGAGAGTAATGTATAGAAAGAAAAATTAATTGGTGTCTTTTTTAAATTGTACAAAAACAGATAATATACAAATTTTAGATTTTTTTTGGTTAAATATGAAAAATAGATAAGTTGTAACTTATTTATAGGGTCGTCAATGAGAAAGTGCAAAGTGACCAATAACAAAGGCCCCTCATTTAAAAGGCCCTCATAATTCGATTTTCTTGTGTTTATTTACATTTACTTAATTATTCTCTATGCTTTGGGTAATTTTATTTTTGTAAAAACTAATATCAAAAGTATTTTCTTATAAAATACATATTTTTTAAATTTGATATAGTGCGTAATAACTTATACTTTTAGGACCAGTTTTAATAATTAGCACAGGGTCTCCGACTTGCTTAAGATGACCTTGATTATCCATGATTTAATACTAGTACAAAGAAACACAACAAACTCTAAGATTTGACGTTGTGCAACCACCTTGTAAACATAGTAAGTCAAATTTATCGAGATTTGCACCATAACGAGAGACACGATTGACAATCCAGCAGAAAGCATTGACAATAATGCCTCAAACACAAAGAGCAAATGATCGAGTGAGGCAGCCAATATCACTTAGCAATAAGTCCAACAACCAACAAAATATATATTTTCATCATCAACAATATATAAGTATATATAACCCATCTGTCTATGCATAGCACTTCATTGGATGATTTGTACCCTACATATGTATTTATATATTTATTTTTAAATAGGAAATATACTTGTACCATAATGCACATAACTTGGTCTTTTAGAATGATAATTGGGCATCTTACTCAACTCATAATGAAACAATGTATACAATCGCTAAATAAGCATTACTCCCTCTGTCTCAGAATAACTGACACAATCAATTTTGTACAAATACCGATGCACTAGTTTAACTTTATTTTTATATAATAAATATTAATAATTTTTTTTTAAAAAATTATATTCTGAAACTTTATATTAATGCCTATCTAACAACATATTTTATTATAATATATATATGTTTTTATTATATTAGTAAAAAATTATGGTCAAACCTAATACATAAATAGTGAAAAAAGTCCAACATTTCAATTATTTTGGGATGGAGAGAGTATAAGGTTACAATGAAAATTGAAACTCCAATATGATGGTTGAATAATAAGAGCTTTACTATTGATATCCCATCACTTGCATCTCACTTAGCAAGCAAGTTGAATTGAACATACAATATATTACTAGCTAGTGTGACTCAAACCCATATATTATTTTTTACACAAATTCCATTTATAATATTACTAGATTAATCCCAAGCATTGCATGGAAAAAAAAAAAAACTTTATCTGAATAATGTGTAATCACAATCTCATTAAATTTTGTAAAATGCACTTTGTTGTCTTTAAATATATTTATTTAGTCTTGGCACTCGAGAGGAAAAAAAAAAGGGAAAACAAAATACAGTGTCACAATTAGTTTAGACTGAAAATTTTTATAAAAATAAGTTGACATTTGTTTATTAGTGATGTCATTAATGACATTTTTATTAGTAATAGTTATAATTTTTTCCTACTTTTTCTTATATATATTTCCTATTTTCCATTTTCCTATTGTCATATTTCCTATTTTCCATGTATCAACTGTTTATGTTAAATATCGGACATAGGATTTGATGTGGGATATGGGCTACGGATCAACTAAATTTAAATAAAGAATATTGAATGCGGAATGTAAATTACGGAAAAATAAAGAGAGAGAGGAGAGACACGATATGGTGACGCGAAAAACCCCGATAAAGATGGGTAAAAATCACGGGTGGCAATGAGTCCACAATCCACTATAATATGGGAATAAAGCCAATAATTACAAGTACAATGGGTATTTAACATTTGAGGACATAAAAGAGTATAAATACATGTATGTATATTAGTCGTAGGACTAGTGTAGTACGGCAGGGAGATTGATTAGGTGTAGTATTGTGTGTAGAAATATATCTTTGCAATAGTATACAAAAGATTAAAATATGGTAGCATGGTGGGAGTATTTGTAGTGGAATATCTATGTGGCTGAAGATCAAAAGGCTTGTTCTATATATCGCAATGCTACTGTTGTTCTTGGGATTATGAGGAAGGTTTAGGATAAATAAAGTAGATAATGTATATGGGGTTAATCATGGATTAGTGGAGTGGAATTTAGAGAAAAAGGATTATAGAGGGGAAATGTTATACCTGGGAAATGGCTTCGTCTTTCTGAGAGGGAAGTGATTCTATTTATAAGGTATTTAGGTAGGTTGTTGGAGAGTAGTGGGGGTGTCCTCCATGAAAATAGGAAATAATTGTTGATGTCTTTACTTGGTCTTCCGATGAATGTGGATTTGTTTAGGGTGTAGATATGTTTAACAACTTGCATGACTTGTTTTTTGTGACATATATTCTCTCCATAATTTTAGGGAGCACTCGTAACCATTTTGACAGGGTCTCGTGTCGTTGGTCGTTGACTATCATCGTCGGCCAACCAATGTACAAAATTACCCCATATCAATAGGCCCCATTTTCTTAGTTGGAGCACGAAAACAACTAGGATAATTATACTCAGTTTTTACTTTGCGTCCATTTCAATGTTAGTGTCATTGCCTTTGTGTCTTGACTCTTGATGCCTTCGTTGTTGTCTTTTTCTAATGTTGCACTTTGTTCATATGCAAGCTTAAGTCGCTTCCATGTCAATGTAACTGACGTCGTTGGACGTTGTTCGTCGACGTCGAAAGGTATTCGTCGACGGTAGAGGATGTTCGTCATCGTCAAAAGCTAGTGTCGTCGACGACGGATGGAAGCTGGTCGTCGACATCAGAAGCTAGTGTTGTCGACGACGGATAGAAGCTGGTGATCGACGGCGGACAGAAGCTGGTCATCGACGTTGGAAGCTGGTGTCGTCGACGACGGACGGAAGCTGGTCGTCGACGTCGGAAGCTGGTGTCGTCGACGACGGACGGAAGCTGGTCGTCGACGTCGGAAGCTGGTGTCGTCGACGACGGACGGAAGCTGGTCGTCGACGTCGGAAGCTGGTGTCGTCGACGACGGACGGAAGCTGGTCGTCGACGTCGGAAGCTGGTGTCGTCGACGACGGACGGAAGCTGGTCGTCGACGTCGGAAGCTGGTGTCGTCGACGACGGACGGAAGCTGGTCGTCGACGTTGGAAGCTGGTGTCGTCGACGACGGACGAAAGCTGGTGTCGTCGACGACGGACGGAAGCTGGTCGTCGACGTCGGAAGTTGGTGTCGACGACGACGGACTGAAGCTGGTCGTCGACGTCGGAAGCTGGTGTCGTCGACAACGGAAGGAAGCTGGTCGTCGATGATAGGGGTGTCGCGTACCTAACAAAAATAACCTAAATATTCCTCCTAACTATATAGTCGGGCAAGTAAGGATCAAATCCTAAGAGACTAAGGTCTACCTAATTAAATAGACTCGAGAAATCACTAAGCAAGTGACCAAATCAAGAATGAAGAACACTAATAACTAATATACTAAATAACACAATTAACTAAGAATGAGATAATCAATGAATTAAAGCATCAAAGATCAAGCATTACCGCGAATATGATCAAAGCACAAATGAATCTACCCCCAATAACAATTCAATCGACAAGAGGAAAAGCATTCCCTAAACAATACCAAAGGTCTCTTCCGAGTTATTAATGGCTTCCCAAATCAACTATCAAGCCTATTTCCATGGAATCAAGCAAATAAGGGACATTAAACACAATACTTAACTTCCTAATCATTCAATCATCTACTTCCGTGATGATCTTCAAACCCTCAATTGAAATACCCAAATCCCGTTAATACCCAACTTCCGTTGCAATAAGAACAAAGGGATGATAACAATACTAATTATTCCTAATCTAGTATTGGCATAAATACAATCAATTAAGCATGTCAATTGGAATTCAATTCATATATCAATCATATTCGGGCCTTGCAAGATCCCGGATTAAGAATCTACTCACACATATTAACGAAATCAAAATCAAGATTCAATAGACAAGACATAATCAATAAGCAATAAAAAATAAAAGAGAAATGAGATAGATGAATACCAATTGCTTCAATTGAAAGAACTTGAATTGTTGATGAACAATGAATCAAAACTAAGAGTAGAAATTAAATGCTAGAGAGAGTAAACTAGGGTTTTTAGGTAAAACTAATACTAGAGGATATAATAATCTGTCTTCTAATAATGATTACAAAGGGTATTTATACCCCTAAAAAGATAGAATTTCAAAATTAAATGAAACGGCTTCCGCAGAGCAGTGCCTGGTCCAACCGGGCAAGGTCTTCCCGATCGGGTGGCCAGAGTACGGTGACGCCTATTCTTCGTTGTTTTTCTTTCTTTCTGTGCCCGGTCCCACCAGGCAAGCCACGCCTGATCGGGCGCGCAAGGCGACTTCAAAAACTGAGATGTGAAATCAACTCTTCAATGCCCGGTCTCACCGGGCGAGCTATGCCCAACCGGGCACGTAGAGTCTGCAACAATACTTCATAGCTAGCTTTGTCCTTCTTTGCCCTGTCTGACCGGGCAAGCTATGGTCAACAGGGAATGGGGGAAATCTTCGTCTTCACACACTAACCTCTTCTTTAACTATCCAAAACACGTCCGATTCATCCAAGAAACTCCGTAATCCTATGAAACTCAATAAAATAGATCGAACACACTAGAGAAGAGATTGTTAGCAAGAAATGGCTCCAAAGAGCCCAAAACCATGCAAATATACGCTATAAAACCGGGGTAAAACATGGTATAAAACACATACATCAAATTCCCCCAAGCTAACCTCTTGCTTGTCCTCAAGAAAGGCAATCAAGAACAACAAACAACCAAGTAAACATACTTCACCCCATGATGCAATTTAAAACAATAGACTCAAAATCGAAATCAAACAAGCACGCATCTTAGCCAACCAATCAAATCTCTCAAACCATCAATCAACCTAAATAGTCGTTAAGCAAAATCAACCATGTACAACTCAAGAATTGATGACTAGAGTATCTCACCTTGGTGGTCACTCAACACAATATTTACGTGGCAAGCTAATAATGAGCTCGATATCTCACCATCCCCACCAATAATGCAAACCCCCCATCTCACAACACTCGCGTGTTTAAAGGGTTATATTGTCGCTCAACCTAGTCAAATATCGACTCGAAATGTGACATATACTCTAGCATTTTGACATAAGACTCATTTCACATGAACACAATACCATGCACGAAGGTCAGAAGGTCTTTTTTAAACTTGTAATGTAGGCCGGATAAAAGTGGGTAGGAAATAAATTTGGGAAATTTAGGCAATCATAGTCTAACCGGGGAGCTATCAAACACAATCAACAAACATCCTTGGGTCATCGATCTCACTAGTAAGAGTACATATCCCAACTATATCATGAACGCCCACTACTACCTTTATATTTTCACTTTTCCAATTTTTTCCTTCTCCTCTCTTTTTTTTTTCTTCATATCAATTTTTCTTTCTTTTCTATCAAACTTTTTTCCTTTGTTCTCTTTTTTCTTCTTTTCTTTCTCAAAATATAAACCTTCATGCTTGTGATTCCTTCTTTTCTCTCTCTCTCTCTCTCTTTTTTTTTCCTTTTCTTTCTCAAAGCTCCACATTCAACGCCAAAACTCATCAGGAAATTACATAAAACACCATGCAACAAAGCTCCCCCAAGCTAGACTTGGGAAAAGTAACCAATTCGGGGCCAAGGGTTAAATTTGTGGGTTTCACGAAAAATGTGGACAAAGCTACAACATGGGTGAGCAAGAAGGGAACAGACGTTTCTAAACTCATTTGGAGGTCACCTAACGAACATGGCCTTCGCCATTCTCAACGTGCACGTGCAATGTATTATGACACATTACTAAAAGTCTAGAGTCAAAACTAAGATCAACATCACACCAGGAACAAAACACACATGAATGAATAAATTAGGCTCAAGCCTCGCGGTTAACATAGTCAAGCTCCAAACTCATACATAGTTAACAACATTATTGACTCCCACAAGGGATCAAACAATTCGAGGTCAAATCATGATCTTTTAATTCGCAATGCAAGTCTTTCAATCAAGATCAAATCAAAAACCTTTTGGCATCAAGGATAGGGGCGCAGGGAAGTAGTTCATTGGCCGTTCATTATCATGATTCTCGTATTTTTTTTCATTTTTTTTAGAAACTACCAAAGCAATGAAAACCAAAGCAATAAAAACAAACCAACAAAGCAAAAGTAACTAAGAGAACGTACCGAGAGATATATGTACATATACACAAACCTTCCCCAAGCTACACTCGACAATGGCCTCATTGCAACGTGTGGGAAGTGAGGAAACACTCATGAGCTCTCACTCGAACTCATCATCATCACCATCATCATCATCGTTACCATCATCATCATCGTCATCAGCTGCCCCGCTACTACCTGCGATATCTCCCATATCGGGAAAGGTATACCACGAAGGATGGGAAGCATCCCTCGGGATATAACCTTGCCTGCAAAAATAATCATAGACAGGTTGCATAGACAGGCGAAAATCGGTCTCAAGAGTTTGGAGACGGGAGTATAGGCCTTGCTGGCCTAACTGAAGCTCCTGTATACCGGCCATGATGGCCGCATGATTAGAAGAGACAGGTGGAGTAGTGGAAGAGGAGGAGGGTCCAGCAGGCTCACGCCTATGGTAAGTCCTCGTGGGGGCAACTGGGGGAGGTGGACCGCTAGGAGCCTCTAGAAGGTAAGAAGGTTGGTGAGGGTGAATCTTTGTGAGTTCAGGAGCGGGCAGGGAGATGGAACGCCTAGTGCCCTTTTCAAGGAGCCAGCTATAACTACCGAAATCAACCGACAACCAGCCGGTGGTGGTGAGGTAGTGATGGTCTAAGGTGATAGGACCCGGCACAGGTGTGTGGTGGGCTTCAATAAATCCCTCCTTGACCGCCAATTGAGTCACCAAACCGCCTAAAACTATGGGGATGTTAGTGCGGTCTTCGTTGGTTTTGATCGTGGTGAAGGTGACCCCTTGCTTCCTAAGGTGAAGGGTAAATAAGTGGGAAATGTTCATTCGGAAACCCTCATCATCATCCCCATATCGCAAATAGCTACCCAAGATGGCTACCTCATCCGCCCTAACATTGTTAGGTTCTATCCTCCCGAATATGGTCCACCCAGAAGAACGAGTCCAAAGCCTTAGGACGGGTTAGTGTATTTTATGGGCTCGGGCATGTTGCGTAGATTCTATGTTTTCCCCCGTCATAGCCAACCACAATTCCCCAGAGGTAAAGTTATCTGGTTGCATAGTTAGTCCTGTAGATGGGAGACCAAATTTCCTAGCAAAACCGTCTAAGGTAAGGCGGTGGGATTTGTTCATCAACCTATAGACCACATGTGTAACTAGCCCATCCCTCCCTTTAACAACATCAAAAGAGCTCAAGAATTCAAGAGTTATGTCCTCATATGTATAGTGTGTTATGTTGAATAATTGAGACATGCCAAGCTTAGAAAATAGTGTTTTACATTTCGAATCAATCCCTAGTTTAGAAAGAAGAGAACGATCAATAAAACGAGTAGGGATTACCTTCCGATGTTGAAGCTCAAGGAAGCGCGTCTTTTGGTTCGGGAACTCGGCCACGAACTTGATGTGAGGGTAGGCAGGGATGCTCTCCAAGTCAAGTTGAGGTTGTTGAGGTGCTCCCCTTGTTCTCTTTCTTGAAGCCATGGATGCTTTTGAAGCTTTCTCCCTCTAAACTAGAAAGTTGGGGTTTTTGGGTGAGGAAGATGTTTGGAGGTAAGAGAAGTGGTTATGGAGGTTGAGGATTGAATAGGGAAGGTGAGGGATGAAGAAATTAAAGAATTTGAGTGAAGTTTGTGGAGATTGGAGGAGATGATGGAAGTTAGGGTTTGTAAATTTGGGGATTTTTAGAGAGAGAAAGTGTGAGAAGTTGGGGGTATGAATGAGAAATAAGGGAGAAAAGGGAGTTTTTTTTTTTTTTTTTTGTTTTCGTGAAATAGCAGTCAAATTGGGCGGATTTTTGTGGCTTCCCCACGCACCCGATCGAGCTGGGCTTGCCCGGTCTGATCGGGCGGAGAAGATTACCAGCTATTCTGTTCTGGCTGCTGGCCTTCGCGCCCAATCGGGCGTGGGTTGCCCGGTCTGATCAGGCGGAGATGGTTCAGGTTTTTTTTTTTTGATAAAGGTGGGAGATCAGTTGCCCTCTTGCGCCCGATCGGGCTGGGCTTGCCCGGTCTGACCGGGCGGAGAAGGTTAACTTAACCTTTAATTCTCGAATTTCTTCTTCCAAACCTGACTCTCGCACCGGTCTGATCGGGCGAAGAGAGGTAACTGTGCTTCAATTCTTCTTCCCTTTTCGCTTCTTGCGCCCGATCGGGCGTGGTCTGCCGGTCCTACCGGGCGATGGGGGTTAGCAGGGAAGTTCAACGCCTCTTCCTCTCTTTCCTTCTCTTGACGACATTCTTGACATCCCACTCTTTGCATGACTCGGTGTTCTCTGAAAACAACGAAACAAACACAAACATAAAACTAAAAAAGAGAATAAAAATAAAAATAAAAATAGGAAAAGCTAGGAAAAACGGGTTACCTCCCGGAAGCGCTTGTTTATGAGGTCGTTAGCTTGACCGTAGTGATGCTCATTGAGTTGGTGGTAGGGAAGAGAGTGCGACGACCACCTTCTCTTCGATAGGATCTCCGACTCGGTAATGCTTTACCCTTTGTCCGTTGACCTTGAAAGTACCACCAGTCTTGTTCCTTAGTTCAATAGCGCCGTAAGGGTAGGCCTTAAAAACAATGAAGGGACCCGACCACCTAGACCGAAGCTTTCCGGGAAATAACTTCAATCGCGAGTTGAAAAGAAGAACTTGATCTCCTTCCTTGACTTCCCTCCTCACAAGGCCCTTATCATGCCACTTTTTAGTTCTCTCTTTGTATAATTTTGAACTTTCATAAGCTCCAAACGTAGCTTATCTAGTTCATTCAACTGTAACAACCTCTTTTCTCCCGCTGCTTTAGCATCAAAATTTAGAATCTTAATGGCCCAAAATGCTCGGTGTTCTAGCTCAACGGGTAGGTGGCATGCCTTCCCATAGACAAGTCTATATGGGGTTATACCAATTGGCGTTTTGAAGGCCGTTCAGTATGCCCATAGTGCATCATCAATCTTAGCAGACCAATCTTTCCTTGTCCTTGCAACCGCTTTCTCTAAGATAGACTTGATTTCTCGGTTGGACACTTCAACTTGACCACTGGTTTAAGGATGATAGCCAATGCCAAGCATAAGTTGCACTTCATATTTCTTCAACATCGCTTCAAATCGATGCTCCTAGAAGTGTGTTCCCCTGTCACTAATCAACACACGTGGGATACCAAATCAGGGAAAAATAATTTTCTTGAAAAATTTACTTACCACACGAGCATCATTATATTGGTTAGAGTAGCAATAGCTTCCACCCACTTTGATACGTAGTCAACGGCTACTAAGATGTATCGGTTTCCATAAGAAGAAGGAAACGAACCCATGAAGTCTATCCCCCACACATCAAACAACTCGACGTCGAGTATGTTGTTGAGTGGCATCTCATGCTTCCTAGAAATATTACCCGTCCGTTGACAACGATCACAGGCCTTGACATAAGAATATACATCCTTGAACAAGGTTGGGCAATAAAAATCGCACTGCAAAATCTTTGCGGTTGTTTTTGAAGGACCTGCATGTCCACCACATGGTAAGTCATGGCAATGAGAAATGACATTATTTAACTCACTCTCTGGGATGCAACGTCTGATCACTGCATCCGCGCACAGCTTGTACAAGAAAGGATCCTCCCAAAAGTGTCTCCTTGCCTCATAGAGGAATTTCTTCCTTTGTTGAGACGAGTAGCCATGAGGCATTGTACCTGTAGATAGATAATTAGCCAAGTCAGCATACCAAGGTGACTCAATTATTGAAAGTGCAAATAGATGTTCATCAGGAAAGGAATCATCTATTGGGAGATCGTCTCCATCCCCCTGTTCTAGGAGGAGACGATAGAGATGATCTGCAACGACATTTTCAGAGCCTTTCTTGTCTTTAATCTCAATATCAAAATCTTGTAGCAAAATAATCCAGCGGATCAAACGAGGTTTTGCATCCTTCTTATTCATCAGGTATTTTAAAGCTGCATGATCTGTATGAATAATCACTTTGGAACCAACAATGTAAGAACGGAATTTATCTACTGCAAATACTACTGCTAGCATCTCTTTATCACTTGTGGCATAATTTATTTGAGCAGAATCAAGAGTCTTACTAGAGTAATAAATAGCATGAAGTTTACCGTCCTTTCGTTGCCCCAAAACAGCACCTACCGCATAATCAATGGCATCACACATGATATCGAAAGGTAGGCTCCAATCTGGAGGCTGCATGATTGGAGCTGAGGTCACGGCTTCCTTCAACCTGTTAAAAGCCTCAAGACAAGCATTAGTAAAGACAAAAGGGGCATCTTTAGCTAAAAGCTCAGTTAGAGGTCGAGCAATTTTTGAAAAGTCCTTAATGAAATGACGATAAAAACCTGCATGACCAAGAAAACTTCGAACTCCTTTTACATAATTTGGAGGAGGTAATCGCTCAATGACTTCTATTTTGTCCTTATCGACCTCAATACCCCTATTTGACACAACATGACCCAAAACGATTCCCTGTTGTACCATAAAATGACACTTTTCCCAGTTTAAAATTAGATTGACTTCTTGACATCTATGGAGCACCTTTTTCAAGTTATCAAGACATACATCGAAAGATGTTCCATAAACAAAAAAAATCATCCATAAACACTTCCATAGAATTTTCTATAAGACTTGAAAAAATCGCCATCATACAACGTTGAAATGTGGCTGGGGCATTAAATAAACCAAACGGCATTCTACGGTATGCAAAAGTGTCATATGGGCATGTAAATGTGGTCTTTTCCTGATCACAAGGACGAATAGGAATTTGAAAGAAACTAGAATATCCGTCCAAATAACAGAAAAAAGAATTCTTAGCCAAACGTTTAAGCATCTAATCAATTAAGGGGAGGGGGAAATGGTCCTTCCGGGTGGCCTTATTCAACCTTCTATAATCAATACACATTCGCCAACCTGTAACAGTCCTAGTGGCGACTGGCTCACCCTTGTCATTCTTAACAACGGTCATACCTCCTTTTTTCGGTACTACTTGTACAGCGCTAACCCACTAACTATCTGAGATAGGGTAAATTATTCCTGCAACAAGCAATTTGAGAACCTCTTTTTTAACTACCTCCATCATATTTGGATTAAGCCTTCTTTGAGGTTCTATGGAGGAGGCATGATCGTCCTCAAGAATGATTTTATGCATACAAAAAGAGGGATTAATACCCTTAATATCATCAATGGTGTACCCAATAACATTTTTATATTTTCTCAAAACAGTGAGCAGTTGCTCCAATTCTGTGTTATTAAGTTCAGCATTAACAATAAAAGGGTATGTATTATTAGGACCAAGATATGCATATTTGAGAGTAGAGGGAAGGGGTTTCAACTCTACCTCGGGAGGCGTAGTACTCTCCCTAACACTCGATACACTAAGGACTTCCTTGACTGGGGCGGTGATTGGATTGGCCTTTGCTTCCTCAAGTAGCCTTGTGTACTCCCTTGTCTCCCAATCTTTATCAATTGCATCCCCCATTAACATTCTTTCAAGTGCATCGTCTGTTTTGGTCAAGGGAAGTTGCTCACTTTGTAAATCATCTAGTACGTCCACCTGACAAATAGTCTCTCCCATGGAAGGAGTTCCCATAGTATTCAAGAGTGAATACTCCATTTTCTCATCCCATACTTCAAAAAAGATTTTACCATTCTTCATATCAATGATTGCTCCTGCGGTGGCTAAGAATGGTCTACCAAGGATAATTGGGACATGAACATCCTCTTCCATCTCCATCACAACAAAATCACATGGGATAAAGAATTTTCTCACGCGAAGAGGAACATCTTCAAGTACACCCAAGGGAAACTTAACCAACCTATCTGCAAGTTGTAGAGATATGCGTGTAGGCTTTAGTTCACCCATTTAAAGTTTCTTACAAATAGAGAACAGCATGAGACTCACACTTGCACCAAGATCACATAGTGCCCTGTTAATCTCTATGTCTCCAAGTTTCACTGGAATTGAGTAGCTACCCGGGTCGCCTAATTTCTTAGGAAGTGTGTTTTGCAGAATTGCACTACACTCTGCATTCAACGCAACCATAGAATTCTCTTCTATCTTCTTCTTATTAGAGAGCATATCCTTTAGAAATTTTGCATATGATGACATCTCGGATATTGCATCTAAGAATGGGATGTTGATGTGAAGCTTTTTCAAAATTTCCAAAAATTTCCCATACTTTTTCTCCAACTTGGCTTGGGCTAACCTCTGTGGAAAAGGGACCTTAGGTACATATGGAACAAGAGGTGGTGGAGTCGATTCCTTTTTCTCTTCCTCAATCAGATAATTATCAATGCATTATCATTTGCACCCACCCCTTCAACAACCTCCCTTGATGGATCCAATTTCTTTCCACTCCTCAAAGTCACGGCATTCATATGCCCCTTTTGTGGTTGCTCTGTTTGACCCGGAAAGGTGCCCGGTGTCTTTGAAGATTGGCCAACTTGATGAGAAAGTTGACTTATCTGATTTTCCATGAGCTTGCTCTGAGCTTGTAACTATTGGATGGAATTGTTTGTTGTGGTAACGAATTTTTCCATCATTAGTTCAAGGTTGGATTTTTGAGGAGATGGTTGCATAGGTTGTTGAACTGGAGGTGGCCTTGGTTGGAAACCAAGTGGTGCATTGTAATTGTTGTTTCGAGGTGGTGGTGGAGGTGGATTTTGTTGGGCTTGGGTATTCTTGTTAGAAAAATTTGGGTGATTCTTCCAACCTTCATTATATATGTTAGAGTGGGGGTCATATGGCCTTTTGGGGTTAGAAGTGTAGAATGCATTGGCTTCTTCAATCTACATGTCATTTGAATTTTGTGGGCAATTGGGTGCAATGTGACCTTGCACATTACACATTTGACAAGTCTCAGGTAGGCTAGCGGATGTTCCAGCTTGGAGTCTATCAAACTTGCTTGTCAATGCCTACACAGAGCTAGTCAAAAGAGTTAGAGCATTAACATCTAATTTACCTCCCTTCTTCACACTATTTCGGCCTCCTGGGTGATAGTTATCATTGGCCGCCATCTTCTCAACTAGTTCCTTCGCCTCAGTCGGGTTCTTAGTCAAGAGAGAACCCCCAGATGCAGCATCAATGTTGATTCAGAACTCATGAGTTAGACCATTATAGAAGGTTTAGATCAACATCCATTCAGGAATACCGTGGTGAGGACATTGTCTCTGCAATCGCTTGAATCTCCTCCATGCGTCATATAGGGACTCATCATCCAACTGCCTGAAAGTAGATAACTCGTTTCTCAACCTTGCAGCCTTTTCCTGTCTTAAGAACTTAACTAGGAAAGCCTTCACCAGTTTATCCCATGTGTCAAATGAGCCAGAACCTTCATCTCTCAGCCATTCCTTCGCCCTATCCCGTAATGAGAAAGGAAAGAGGCGAAGTCTAAGAGCATCATCTGTAACACCATTTAATTTCATAGTGTCACATTTCTCCAAGAAACTATCAATGTGACTCACTGGGCAGTCATGAGTTGTGCCTGCAAACGAATCATTGGAGATGAATTGAATGAATTGTGGTTTCAATTCGAAGTTTTGAGCAGTGACGGGTAGTCTAACAATGCTTGAGAGGAGTCTGGTTGTTGTATCAGGAATACCGTACTCCAAAAGAGATTTTGTGCCGTCTTCCATATTTCTATTATTTCGATTTCTCCCTCTTCTTCTACCTCTTCGTCTCCTTACAGTTGCTTCGATTTCAGAATCAAAAGGTTCTAAATCGTCTGACCCTAAACGTCGTGTTTTCATGCAACAAAGAACTAAAAGAAGAGTATCAAAAACACAAGAAACAATAGCCGAAGCAACGAATAAAGCTTAGTAAAAACGAATCACAAATAATCAGAAAGAAACCGTTAGTCCCCGACAACGGCGCCAAAATTTGATAGGGGTGTCGCGTACCTAACAAAAATAACCTAACTATTCCTCCTAACTATGTAGTCGGGCAAGTAAGGGATCGAATCCCAAGAGACTATGGTCTACCTAATTAATTAGACTCATGAAATCACTAAGCAAGTAACCAAATCAAGAATGAAGAACACTAATAACTAATATACTAAATAACACAATTAACTAAGAATGAGATAATCAATGAATTAAAGCATCCAAGATCAAGCATTACCACGAATATGATCAAAGCACAAATGAATCTACCCCTAATAACAATTCAATCGACAAGAGGAAAAGCATTCCCTAAACAATACCAAAGGTCTCTTCCGAGTTATCAATGGCTTCCCAAATCAACTATCAAGCCTATTTCCATGGAATCAAGCAAATAAGGGACATTAAACACAATACTTAACTTCCTAATCATTCAATCATCTACTTCCGTGATGATCTTCAAACCCTCAATTGAAATACCAAAATCCCGTTAATACCCAACTTCCGTTGCAATAAGAACAAAGGGATGATAACTATACTAATTATTCCTAATCTAGTATTGGCATAAATACAATCAATTAAGCATGTCAATTGGAATTCAATTCATATATCAATCATATTCGAGCCTTGCAAGATCCCGGATTAAGAATCTACTCACACATATTAACGAAATCAAAATCAAGATTCAATAGACAAGACATAATCAATAAGCAATAAGAAATAAAAGAGAAATAAGATAGATGAATACCAATTGCTTCAATTGAAAGAACATGAATTGTTGATGAACAATGAATCAAAACTAAGAGTAGAAATTAAATGCAAGAGAGAGTAAACTAGGGTTTTTAGGTAAAACTAATACTAGAGGATATAATAATCTATCTTCTAATAATGATTACAAAGGGTATTTATACCCCTAAAAAGATAGAATTTCGAAATTAAATGAAACGACTTCCGCAAAGCAGTGCCCGATGCAACCGGGCAAGGTCTTCTCGATCGGGTGGCCAGAGTACGGTGACGCCTATTCTTCGTTGTTCTTCTTTCTTCCTGTGCCCGGTCCCACCAGGCAAGCCACGCCCGATCGGGCGCGCAAGGCGACTTCAAAAACTGAGATGTGAAATCAACTCTTCAATGCCCGGTCTCACCGGGCGAGCTATGCCCAACCGGGCACGTAGAGTCTGCAACAATACTTCATAGCTAGCTTTTTCCTTCTTTTCCCTGTCTGACCGGGCAAGCTATGGTCAACAGGGCATGGGGGAAATCTTCGTCTTTACACACTAACCTTTTCTTTAATTATCCAAAACACGTCCGATTCATCTAAGAAACTTCGTATTCCTATGAAACTCAATAAAATAGATCGAAAAAACTACAGAAGAGATTGTTAGCAAGAAATGGCTCCAAAGAGCCCAAAACCATGCAAATATACGCTATAAAATCAGGGTAAAACATGGTATAAAACACATACATCAGTCGACGATGAAAGCTGTTGGTCGACGACATCAGAAGGTGTTCGTCGACGTCAAACACTGGTCATGACAATGGTCACGATGTTGGTCGGTTATTGTCAACAGCTAGTAAACTGGCGACAAGCCCAAAATCGGTGATTCGGGTGCGATGACCATTCAAGAATTGAAAGTGATGATGTCCGTCAGGTTTGTGCACTGGCGATGATGCTAAATCTCAAACGTTGTTACATAGGTTGAATACTTAGACAATTAGATGACAGAGAAAAACATTAAATATGGATAAGAAATATAAGACGACAAATATACTTACTTTTGATCTTGTATCAATATATGTTAGAAGATAATACAATAATTCATTAATATGAAAGACATTAACTTAAGCCGAACCTGTTGATGATCGTAACGTTTGTTACTTTAAGGTTGCTTAATCCAATAATTGAGCAATTGAATCATCTCGACATAATATCATGTCAATCAACCACGAATATTAAATAAACGATGACACGTTAGCTCTTTGTCATGACATATGGTGTGAAACCCATTTGGGCGACAAAAAACCCTTTTCAACGTTGTGTCTAGCGGCGAGGCCACATATGTAGTTTGAATGCAATTGATAATGATTTTCTTAATGTATTATCTTATTTTCTGGTGTTAAAGCCAATCGAAGAACTTTTTACGATGTTTGACGCTAAGGTCATCGGAAGCATTTTGTGTTCACACTTGGCGTCGCAACCAAGTGGAAATCTTGTTACAAATTCTGGCGTCAAGGCCATTAACATTTTGAAATGTTGTCATCGTACGAAGATAACATCTAATAGCTTTGTCTCGCGCTTAAAGCACAAAATATTTATCGTATGTGATAACTTTTGTAACATCATTGAGAACAAAGACTTGTGAACGAATATAATCATTGTATGACTTGGTATCGGAGGATAAATTCTAATGTAATTCAAAAGCTTCCAACATTGGGCATTATGTGTCTATGTTACGGATGCATATGTCATCGAGAAAACTAAATAAATTAAAGAATGAAAACTATGATGTTTCACCAATAAAATATTGAGGACATGCAAATGCATAAAAGAATATTTTTCTAAAACAATTTTCATTGTCACCATTGACACTAAGGACACATTATATACTTAGGACTCGTGTGCTTTGTGAGATTACGATCGATCGTGACGATCAATCCATTCGATGTACATTTGAAGAATAACTTTGAAAAAAGTTAGACTATCGTTGCATGGCCATCGTTATGCGCCAATACCCCTTGCATCCTGGCGTCTAACGCTGAACATGGAGGATTAAACTGTCAGTTCAGGTTCCGAGTGTTTGGCGCCTGACGGTAAGGTCTGTTATGCATAGGTTTCGTTTTGTTACAATGTTCTTTTGAGCGGCAATTTTCCTCATCCTTTTTGGGAACGTCAGTGTAACTGACGCCTTTGTGTTTTGTGAGTAACTTTTGTTTGGAACTTTGGTCATGACTTTTTTTCCCTTTGACATCGTCATCCATTGCATTATGCAAGATAGAGGATAAAGCAATGGCTATTCTTTCGACGCCTTGGTTAGTGACTTATCTAAGCATCTAAAGTATGTTGTTAAAACAATCGCTATCTCTAAGAATACCATGTATCATTAATATGTCGGTAACATAAAACAAGAATGATAAAGAACATGATGACCAAATCAAATATATTTAAATGGGTTAGAGTTTACTTTCGTGTCGTCATGGCCTTTGATCATGATCATTTGATGTTTTAATCCTTTGTCAATGTTGCTACAATTTGCTAACGTCAACCCTTGGTCGTCATCACCATGACCTTGAGGTGTCGTCTCCCCACATGTCCTCATGATCCTTGATTACGCCATCATCTCATGGCGTCGATGTATATGATGTTGTCATACATAATATTGAAATCAATACGCTTAACTTCGGCATCGAGTAACCTATTCATCATCACTCTAAAACACTAATGTCGAATACATCAAGTCATTAATAAATTGAAAATGTTAAGTGTAAAAGAGGCATAAAAAGATTTAAATATTGCATGTGACATTGATTCATAAATCAAAGTGTAACCAGATGTTTCATCACAAGAATTACTGATAACCAATTAAGAATAATAAATAGGCCAAGTAATGAAAACATAAATTAACCATGTGTATTGCTACGTCAACAAAGATGATAGACATAACAAGTAAAACTTTACGGCGATAGAATCACGTCAATGATAATGCTAATTAGAAAATCAAAGAAGTAATACGTTAGTGAACATGATCAATAGAAACAAAAATAAATAAATAAAGACTCTAAGCTAGGCAACCAATTAAAGAGCATGATCACGACAATTTAGAAACTAAAAGTGATAATGTGGCATACCTCGGTGGTGTCGATGACTGCCACAGTTAGTGACATGTTTGATTGAAGGCGGCATGTATTAAATAATAGAAATTTACCTTAGGGAGATGTCATTGTGATTTAGCCCCCAATTTGAGTCACTCAGGAAGATCTCATTCAAACCCCCATTGTCACGTACGTGATCTTAGGTGTCGAGCCCCCAACGTCATGTTCTAGGTTAACCTTGTATCTATAATTTCTTTCTCACATAAAACTATATTGTTAACTAAGTAAATATCATACTTCGCCATATTTCGAAATAACATATTCATAATTGCATTAAGAATGAATAATAATCAAAGCATTAACAATTAATTAAAGTATTGTGATCAAAGCGTTAGAAACTAAAGCATTAAAAATCAAAACATAATAATATGATCGTAATATAATTAAAGCATTAAATATTAAAGCATCGAGAATTAACAAGAGTTAAATGACAAAAAATAACCGAAGCATTAGATTAATATTCAAAGTATACTATCTTGCCCCCTTGTGGCAACTTCATAAAAATGCAAATAATATGAAATAAAGTTAGCCACAAAATATAATGTTACCGTCAACTTGTTGATGTTATTGATGACAATATTCTGATGTCACAATCAATTAACGTGATGAATTTCCACCTGTAATCTTACTTTATCTAAAAATACGCTTGGTACATAAGTTAATCATCACAAGATATATCTAAGCATTACTCAAGCTAATGTCATGATATATAATTGGTATTGTAGATAAAAGTTAATGAAAATATTTGTAGAATAGAGTAGTAAATATCTGAATTTTGCATTAGGTAAAAGCTTACTTGCATCATCATTAAAGGAACATTGTTTTCAAGTCGTCACTAACTGATGACACTAGGTTGCTGACAACGTTGCTGACTGGTGTCGTCGTCACTGGCTGTCGTCGTCGTCACTGGCTGGTGACAGATGATGTCGAGTTGCTGTTGACAACATCAAATTGCTGACTGATGACCGCAATGACCTTATTATTGATGGTTGGCATCACTTGATTACTTTAATCTTTGACTTAAAGCGACGTTTTCCATGACATTCTTTCCTCTTAGCGTGATGTTTGCTTGGTTGATGACGATATAGTTTGTCACAACTTAAAGGAGACACAAAATAGTTAGTTAAATTAAACCACAAGAAGGAACATTACCAAATCTCTTGAGGCCGTCAAGGATAATCGCCCTTCTCGCAGCTTTTTGAGTTGGGTTGGTGCCGTTCGCCACTTTGACGTCGATCGCTATCTCGTCGCCGACGATCACCACCTTAACGCTGACAGTCGTCACATGGCTTCATCATCCCGTCACGACGCCACCGACTTGTCGTCGTTGCCACCCCTCCGTCACAACTTCATCGTTCCGCCGTCGTCGCCGACATCGCCTCGTTATGACTTCACCATTTCGTCACCGACGTCATCGTCCAGTCGCCGACATCACCATTCCGTCGCGACGTCTCTGTCCCGACGCCGACATCACCATATCGTTGTTGACGATTGTCGCTAATGATTGTCACTGACAGTCGCCACTTCGATACCGGGACCACGAACAATTCTTATGTGGTTAAAATCACTTTACAGGATTGTATATTTTGACGATGGGAATGTGTTTGAATATGTTTGGAGAGGAACCTTTGTGGGGTTGAGATTTTAATCTAGCTGCATCCCCACAGACGGCGCTAAATTGTTTATGCTAAATTTCGGATATAGGATTAGATGTGGGATACGGATTTCAGATCAACTAAATTAAAATAAAGAATATTGAATGCGGAATGTAAATGACGGAAAAATAAAGAGAGAAAGGGGAGACACGATATGGTGACGCGAAAAATCCTGATAAATATGGGTAAAAACCGTGGATGACAATGAGTCCACCAATCCAATATAATATACGCTTAAAGCCAATAATTACAAGTACAATGTGTATTTAACGTTTGACATAAAAGAGTATAAATAAATGTATGTATATTAGGCGTAGGACTAGTGTAGTACGGCAAGGAGATTGATTAGGTGTAGTATTGTGTGTAGAAATGTATCTTTGCAGTAGTATGCAAAAGATTAAAATATAGTAGCATGGTGGGAGTATTTGTAGTGGAATATCTATGTGGCGGAAGATCAAAAGGCTTGTTCTATATATCACAATGCTACGGTTGTTCTTGGGATTATGAGGAAGGTTTAGGATAAATAAAGTAGATAATATATATGGGGTTAATTAATCAAGGGAAAATGTTATACGTGGGAAATGGCTTCGTCTTTCTTAGAGGGAAGTGATTCTATTTATAAGGTATTTAGGTAGGTTTTTGGAGAGTAGTGGGGGTGTCCTCCATGAAAATAGAAAATAGTTGTTGACGTCTTTACTTGGTCTTCTGATGAATGTGAATTTGTTTAGGGTGTAGATACGTTTAACAACTTCCATGACTTGTTCTTTGTGACATATATTCTCTCCATAATTTTATGGAGCACTTGTAACCATCTTGACTCGGTCTCGTGTCATCAGTCGGTGACTATCATTGTCGGCCAACCAATGTACAAAATTACCCCATAACATCAACTACCCCAAATACAACAATAATGTACTCCATATATCTATGATCTTCACTAACCGTAAACAATAACAAGAACAAGTAGATAATCAACTAGCGTAGTTGGTAATTAATGAAAGTCTTGAGGGGTCTTAAGAGATGGCTGGTACTCAAGACCCGTGATCAAATTCCGTCTACACATTTATCTTTATGGCTTTACACCAAAAATAAAAAAAAATAAAAAGGGAACGAGGTACTTCAAATCGTAGTACTTTGTAAATAAAAGTGTAAAAGGTGGATGCCAGAGGAAATTGAAAGATGGTGATATGACTATGGGTGCGTGTTGCAAGTAGTTTGGACCTCGCGGAAGTAAGATTCGACGAGCATGGGGGACGGACGACAGTGCGTGTTGGGGGCTACATACATACATTGAGTTAATTAGCTAGCTTAACGAACCATTCTTACTCGATATATAAGAATATTGGTACGGATTAATTAGTATCTACAATCATTATAATAACAATATGGTACTCCATTCGACACATCACCAACAACTCAATTTTAGTGCATGCATGTTAAACTATGTTACCCTTGTTGACAAGATCCAAGTGGAAGTTGATGCAAGCAAGGTGGTATCTTGTGTTACAGCAAAGTGCAGGGGTTTCATTCCTATCTCTTAGTCTATGATGATATTTGTTCTTTGTCTATTAATTGGTTTGGTAGTTTTTACAATTTTCCATGTTAAAAGGACGGGTAATACCTTAGCACGTCTAGTGGCAAGGTGGGATTCTAGAGGGTGTGATATTGAGCTTTAATGTCTAGATAATTTCCTTAATGTATAATTACCTTGTCGTTTGTTTAAAAAAAAAAAATTTGAATATTGTCAAAGAACCAACTGTCCAACTTAGCCAAAAGACATAAACAAATAGTTAAAGGCTCATAACAATAGTATCCGGATATACCATAGATAACAACTCATGTTACATAAAATATGGAATAATCTAGTCCAAAAACCCCAGTCTTTGCAATAAATATGGAGTAATCTAGTCCAAAACCCTAATCTTTGCAATTCTACACACTTCATTTTAAAAAAATTGATAATGATAATCTATCATGCATTGTACCTATATATATATATATATATATATATATATATATATATATATATATATATATATATATATATATATATATATATATATATATATGCTTTCTCATGTATTTTGTGCATTAGCATGTTGTACATTTTAATATAGTATAATAGACATGTTTGGTGAAAGGCTAAAAGTTGAAAGCTGAATCTGCTTATATTAGCTAATTTTGACTAGTTAATTGTATTAATCTAGTTGATTAACTAATTGTATTAGCTGATCTAATTGTATAAAAGTGTTTGGTAAATAAATGATTCCTTAGAATTGTTTGATTACGCCTGCAAAATGATCAATAAGCTAATTCAGGGTAGGTACTAGGTTGTTGAGATAGACTTTAGATCATTAATTTGGGATATAAGTGTAATTTCAGCTAAATATTAAATCAACTAATAAAAGCTCCCTAAGAAGATGTTTGAAAAAGAGTTTGTTTGACACGGTAGAGTAAGTAAGCTCTTTGAATCAACTTTCCAAACACTTTAAATTAGCTTATTTAACTAATACAATTAGTTAGTCAAATCAATTGATACAATCAAGAGACATATGATACCTTCTTTTGTTTCTTTTTAAAATGACCACTTTGACTTGATTATTTTAATTATATATAAAGATACATAATAATGGAATATGTTGTTAGATTAAATTATTAAATGTATTAAAGCCAACTTTTAATTTTTATAGTTTTAACAATAGAATTTTTATTAATGATCAAATTCGTGTGTTGACAAATATACGTATAAAAGTAATACGTTGGACATTTGTAATATATAAATCAAAGAGAGCATTTTGAAATATGTAATAAGTCCGAGTTTTTATTTTTCATCCATAACCCCTATTTAACATTAACATCTCAGTCATAGGTATTTTACATCATCTACTCCGTGAATCAGATCAATACAAATCATTAAAAACCAAAATATGAAAAATTTTCAATAAAGTAGGAGATTTTCTACATCTATATAAACCAACCGAAACATGAAACATTTTCAATCAAATTGTAAGTCCAACACTTTAATTTTTATGCAATCTGACACAGCCTATGTTGTTATAAAAAAACATACGAGTACTAGTACTACCATAAATTTGCCAATAACTTTAATAGAGTACCATAACAAAGTGACATAAATTACAAAAAATAATGCAAAAGACATTGAAATTGAAGTACAAAAAAGTATTTAGAAGAGTATGTGTTACATTCCAAACTCGACACGGTTAACAAATGTACTACAAGCATATTCTAATTGCAGTAAAAGGACGTGGCTATACCTGACATAGTCTCTACACTCTAGCTATACCAGTATGATGAAACCACTTGCTAATCATACATTCTTTCTTTCGGTTTATTTTTCTTTTTTCTTTGCAATCAATTCTTCAATCTGCTAAGAATGGTAATACATTCTACGGAGTGGATTTTTTCTTTGGATTTATGATTAATTAAATAAATCCCGAGCCATGTTTGATCTGTTATTAAAATCAACAGCAGCTCAAATACAAAAGTTTCTAACGAAATGTAACTAATAATAATAATAATAATAATAATAATAATAATAATAATAATAATAATAATAATAATAATAATAATAATAATAATAATAATAATAATAATAATAATAATAATAATAATAATAATAATAATAATAATAATAAAGTAGGGTATTTACTAGAGATATTTTCGGTGATCACGCGGTGTCGTATGTTGGTATTGTGGGTATTAAATATCGGCAAAATGTTGTTCGGGATACCTTGTTGATGTTTGCTATCAGTCTGAAATTTCAGCAAGAAAGGAGCTGAGGTTGACATTAGGTTGTCTAGAAGGAACGACGGGGCACTCAAACTTGCAGATGTGTTACTTTACTCCTGAGATCATGGTCGCAATGTCTGTGTTGACTTGACAGAGTCTTCTCCTTTGACACAGTTTGGGCTATCTGAATTTGTTCTAGGATAGGTTGTAACTGTTGCGACTCATCGAAAGCGGGTCAAGTATGAATCTAGTTGTCGGGCAATTGGATAAGGTTTCCAACCCTTCTCCTTTTCTTCACTTTGGGAATTAGAAAAGGAGGCTATTGCGTTGCTGAATCGGGTTTCAGAAGTTATCGACGACTCAGGATATCGGGGCACTTACATGCTGCTGCTCATATCTTCACTAGGATAGAATTTGCTATAGCTAGAAGAGTGGGGCCGGGGCCCAGATTGTATCTCGGCTTCAAACTAATTTTTTTCTAGGTTATATGACTTTGTTTTTTTTTATTATTATTATTATTATTATTATTATTATTATTATTAATCAATAAATAAATAAATAATGAAGTTCTTAGGCGAATTAATGATTCTGAAAATAATAATAAAAAAAGGTTTAAAAAGGCAAATTCCCTCTATATAAAAAATTCCACTTTAGTATAGGTAATATAGATTATTTCGTATCTTCAAGTTTGAGTTACTTAAGTTATAACCACACATTTGGAATTTTGATTTTTCATACAATTTTACCTCCTTTCTTTATAGTTTTAAAATTTTCAGGTTAGATCTGCACACATTGTCAAGAGAGAGAGAGTCTACACTATAAGATTAAGGAAAATTTCATTGCAAAATTATATAACAATAAGATATATAGCCTCTTCTACTTCTTCACAAAAAAAAAATAAAAATAAATAAATAAATAAATAAATAAATAAATAAAAAATAACAACATATATAGCCTCTTAACTTATTATATATTTAAGTGTTTAACTCTCCTTATTATTTTTAGTGAATGCCAAACATTTACATGTTTTGTTTAAGAATAGAGCTATATTAGATTTAACACCCTCCTCACATGTGACCTGCCTTGAAGTTTATTTAATCTAATAATTATCTGATCCAAACATGACCCGAACTTAAGTTTATCCGCTGTAAACACGCTCTAAATAAACCCTATTCGGCACTAGTGAAATAAAAAACTAACCATGTTGATTTTCTTGAATTGAACTCAACCTGTATTCACAAAACGACTCACAAAAATTCCATCCAACGATTTGGCCAAAAAAAAGTGGCCCATTTTGAGCCGAATTTTTTTGCCCAAACCTGCTATTTCAGACAACAAAAATAGCAGGTTTTTTGGGCTTAAATCTGGTCGGGCATAAATTTTAACTAAAAATGTAATTTTAGGATGCCCAATACCCAATTATTTAAAGAAAAATGGGTCGGGGTTGGGTCAGCCCGAAATTTAGGCCCAAAAATTGCTCTAATTCGACTTTTTCAGGCCGGGCCAGTAGGCCAGGCCAATGTTGATCAAGTATACGACCCACGTAATCTAAACCGAACTTGATCTGACCTAAACTTGAACCCGAATTGAAAGCTAGGTTAATCAGACACGAGTCAGCCCCAAGATTAAACTTGACTAGATTAGACTCATACCTGACTCGAATATTTAAATTAATAGCTTTGAGCAATCTGCTAGCTAATAAATCGATAAATGTTTAATGCGAATTCTTGTATGATTTTCAAACACTTACATGTCTCCCACACTACTTTTGTTTATTAACTTAATTTTTATTTTGTTAATAAATTTATAATCCTTGTAGCTTAACTGAACTAAAATTGTTTGAATTAGGTTAAATGTTAAGAGGCTAGACTTTCAACCAATAAAAATTGCAAGCACGTCGTTTACATAAACGCTTCACCCAACTTACTCACTTAAAATTTATTATCAACATTGCAATAGGGGTTGGGGCTGTAATAGTGAATTCTATAAAATATCAATGAGCGCACATGAGAACTTTGAACAATTAGAACAAAATTGTTTAAATAGTTTTATTTCTTTTAAGGTGGGGCTGGAAGTAGATTTGGCAATCTGATACGAGAATCATGACATATATTTGACTAAGTATGAAATAGTATATTAATTATAAACCATGCAAACATAATTGATGACTTTGGCCAATCTTGATGCTCTAAAGTAATTATGAAGAGCCTTGACTTAAATTGAATCAAATGTCGCAAATGCAAAGTGTCATGGAGCTTTTTACCCGATTTGTATGGTCGACAAAGTATTGGTACAAGGAAATTGACTAATCACACCCTAATTTTTAATTTTTTTTTTTTTTGAGGGCATGACTAAAATTAACTGCAATAGATGCCGTCTCCACTAAACTATATATATCAATTTCCAGGTGATTTATACACCGTATTATTGAGAATACTGTACAAAATCATACTCCATATTAATATATTAGGATTATTATATGGTTATGACCTTATGGATGTGTTCTTCTAAGATTTATTTAATAATTTTTCACTCATGTTGAATAAAATTAGTATTATTTCAAACAAAATATATAATTTCAGACAAAATAAACTTCAAAGTTAATTTAGACACACTTTGACTCTCATATTGGTGCATATGTGAATTAAGTTTACATAATTTTAGATTCACTTTGATAAGTTTAAGAAACACACTCCAGGTGTATTAACAAAAACTGTAGCTCCCTTTCTCCCTCAGCTCCCACTCTCATTAAAGTTAATAATTTTTAAGGGCCACTATGAACAAATTTTAAGATTAAATTTTTAATATGCCATCAATTTTTTTTACCATAATATTCACTTTAATGTTTCTCCTGTACAATTGACAACTCCTTATCGTCCTTTGTTGTGCATACTATAAAATTTTTGAATTATATTCATAATACTTTGAGTACGATTTTAATCAATTTTTTTGATATCAAAATTCAATTGTTATTGTATTAATTATTTTTTATTTCAATATTTAAATTTTATCACTTTTAATATTTTCCGACAAAATAACTATGGAATATTCCAATACAAGTAGTCCATGCATCCATCATTTTGCACAAATAAACTTTATTATTATTCATGTACGTAGGTGTCATTGGATCATTTCGTCAATAGTTGTTATTACTCGAATTTGTAAATTAAACACACAATTTTCCTTAGAATCAATATTGGTTGTTAACACCTGAAATTTAAACTTTTAAAGGGAATAGTTTTCATATTAGATGCACTACTCAATTGGCCAATAATCACCCAAATAAGAGTAGAAAAATAAAAGGGTTTTTCTATATAGTAACCTTGTTAATTTCACTTTTCTACGTTGTGCCCCAACATATATCACTTTCCACACTGTAACCCCAATATACATTTGTTTCTATACGGTAACCTTGCCGTTATACCGCCGTTAAAAAATTACGTTAGTGGGGCCCACTCTCCATTTATTGATTTTTTTATCGATTTACGCGTTGGAAAACCTTCTGTTACAGGTTTTGGAGGCTATTTTAGTCCTTTAGGATCCAAATTGAGCTCAGATTTGGCAAAAAAATTACTTAAATGCCTCGTTTTGCTTATTAAGAAAAGTCTCGGTTTACGTGTTCACGTTTTAATACGCAAAACGAGGCATTTACATTAGTTTTTTGTGAAATCTGAGTTTAATTTGGATCCATAAGGGTAGCCCTCAAAACCTTTAACGGAATATTTTCCAACGTGCAAATCGATAAAAAAATATTAATAAATGGAGAGTGGGCTCCATTAATGGAATTTTTTAACAGCGAGATAACGACAAGGTTACCGTATGAAAAAAAAAATATATTGGGATTACAGTGTGAAAACTGATATATATTAGGACACAACGTAAAAAAACGAAATTAACAAGATAATTATATAGAAAAATCCAACAAAAATAAGATGTCTCTATCAATTCACAAACTACAATAACTACCCTAGTAGTCAACAATTTCTAAGAAAAGATAAATGGGAATTGAATAAACCCCCCAAAAAAATTACTCCGTACTATTTATATTCAACAGTACATTACATGAATCAAGCAAAAGCCAGGAGAAATGGAGGGTACAAAAAAAGTTTCCTCTTTTTCTTTTTTAATTTATTTTTCCTTTTTTAAGTAGCCACCCAAAAAGGTTCCCAATTAATTAATCTCTTATTCCCTTGCCCTCTTTCTTTGCATCTACTTAGTCTTTGAATTTTCCCAATTCCCAATTTTACCCCTAACTCTTTTGAAATTCCATTCATATCCTCCATCAAATATGAATCATTTTTGTGACATTCTTCTAAAAACTCTTCCTTTCCAACTTCTTCCTCCACATCTTTTACTAGCCCCTCTTCATCATTTTCTACCAATTCTTCAACCCCATTGTCGTTTTCATTGTCGTTGTCGTTGTCATTATCGTTAATGTCTTCCATCATCATGGACAACCTTAGACGGCCATCACCTCGTTCGGCTTGCATACAAGGCTGAATAGGAGGGGTAGAGACAGCCTCTATTATCAACCGACCATCTTCACGGTATGGTCTAACACATATATTACTCGTACCGGCTATTGTAGTCAAGGGAGGCGGAAACTTCCCATGACCTAATGATAATTCTTTCCTTATATCAAACTTTTGTCGCGGTGTTGTTCTTCCTTTCATGGTCTTCGTTGTTAATTTTGTTGTTGTTGTTGATGTAAATAAACCATCGGAACTTTCCATGTCGAAAGTGCCGGTTTCATTTAAAAGACTCTCGGTACACATTTTCAAACTTTTTTCACTAAGCATGAATGATGATCGTTTAACTAAAGGATGTACATATACAACCTCTTCTTTAGGTACCGCGTCTCTTTTACTAGGGAGAGCTTCAATAGAGCTCCAACCCCCGGAAGTATTCGAATTCGAGGGTGTAGTTTTAGCTCCATACAAGGAATTAGAGCTAACATTTTCGACCGAGTTTTTCATTGATGAATTTAGTTTTAGGCTAAGGGTAGTTCTTGACTCGATAAAGTGTGACTCACTATTACAACAAGGTTGTAATTCTTGATAAACAATGGTTGACATTTTAAAGTTTTTGTTGAAAGAATATTTTTTTGGAGGAAATATTAGAATTATGAAGAAGAGAGTTTAGAAGAAGATTTTGTATTTTTGAGTAGTAGTAGAAGTGAACATGGGATGTAATGAAGAGGAGATGTTCTCTATTTATAGCCCTTAAAAATAAAGTCATCCATAAAGTTTCTAACGTAAGAGAGAGAGTATGGGATTGTGGGGGACGACCTTTTTTCCACCACTAGAATTGTAAATTAGCTTGACAAAAATTCACTTATTTTTAAAAGTAAAAGACTTTAATAATAAATGGTCTTGAATATAAAAATCTAACATAAGGGAAGGAATATACTCTCATGTTATTTTAAAATTAGGAAGAATCAACAATAGTTTGTTCACTAGGTAAAAAAATTAGTGTAGTAAAATAAGTAAGGAAATTAATAAATAGGCCGCTTTTTGAGTTAGAATATTGTGGGCCTTCAATAGATTGATTGTTCGGCATGAATTATCATATTTATATTTTACCTTTATGAATTTTACGTTAGTATTCTGATTCAACTCGTGACTAGCTCTACAATTTGGAGTTACACTCCTCCTACTTTCTTTTATAAACTTTTTTTAAAAGAAAGAGAAAAAAGAAGAAAAAAAAAAAAGAAGAAGAGCAGAAACAAAGGATTTATCAAATATCGTTGATAACGATTGTTCCTCTCTTTTTCTTCTTAAAAAGAAAAGAAAATCTCCACATGCTTAAGAAATTCAGCTTTACTCAAATTCATTATGGGAACCGTACCATTCATAACATTACAGATAACACCATAAATCAGCCAACATCCTTGAATTTCCAATTGCTAAAAGCACAACATATATTCCACATAATAATATTAGTAATCAATACATGCTTTGAAACTTATAACATGTGTTTACTTTAAAAATATTAAAACAAATAAATTTGGGCTGACTAAAAGACCCGGTGGGCCGCATCAACCCATGCCCAACCAACCAAACCCAACCTGTTTATAAGCTCCACTCTCCTAAAACCGATCACAAACGCAGTTTAGGGTTAAAATCCCAACTCGCTAGCCAACTTAACCCATGTAAGTTACTTAATTGTCCTTGTCAAAAAAAAAAAGTTACTTAATTGTCTAGATAACATGTTACTCGAACTTTATGTTCTTACACTTTATATAATGTCAATATCACGAAAATGTTCGCAAATTAATCAATTTACACTCGAATTAAAAAAATGTGCCAAATCAGGTAAATCAAGATATTTACCATGATAATACTAAACCCCCATGAAAAGGACAGTACATAGTATACAAACTATATACAAAATCTAGTACACATGATATCATATAGTATACTATACCATAAACTTATCCAAATAAACATTTCAAGCAAATTAATCCAACAATCAATTGCTGACCCACTTTAATTTAGTATGATCCAACAACAAACAAGTTAGATGGTATTCTGAGCATTTTGCTAAGAATTGTATAGTATTAATTCAATTAATTTCATTTGCTAAGCCACAAGATGACAACTTACAAATTCCACTATGCATTAATTAAAACACAGTGTTTCCCATTCTTGAACTTAATTAGTTTTCTAATCTAAACTTTAATTCAAGGTTGGTTCGTGTTGTTATCATAAACTAAAGCCTAATTTTAGTTTAATGCATAATTCTGATGACGTTAATCAGCACCAGACACCTTTTCACTCGTGTATGTCTAACATCCATGTATGTAAAGGGAGGAGATAAAATGATTAATCCAGGTTATTTATCGTCTTGAATGTCGGTGATTAATATAATTACATACCGGAGGCTGCTAATTACCGTCAACATCATTGCATTATTACGGTCTAGTGTCTATGTTGCACTCCAGGGTCCAGGCATCTGGGTCCTGCTAGTAAGCCTCCATGTTAATATTTTTTACTTATAGGCAGTTAGTCATTGATGAACTAGTACACATTTTGTTTTTAAAAGTTAATTATGTGCAATATAATAGTACTCAAGAGTCTAGGTATAGATTTAGTATAACTAGCACGTTACATTATCAGAATTTATCCACCATTCATAATGCCTTGAATCCGCTCAATTGTGGTTCTTGAAGGTGAGGATCCCTTACTACCTCCTCCCTCTCACAACTTCTAAGTTCATTCATGGACCGTAAATAATGGATCAAAAGAATCGTGAGAATTGAGGTCTGGTCAAGGTTTCTCTTATAAATAATACCTTTACCCATCAAGTATATGATTATAGATATTGATTTTCATCAGGCACCCCATTGCATTGTGAAATTCACTAGTAGTAATTGATTGAGTTATTCTCTAAGGTATAACTTTAGATCCACCATTTTGACTCTAAAGACCTTTTTTCAAAATAATTTTCACCAGGTACACCTAAAGTTCATTGAAACTCATAAAATAAATAAAATATGCGTTTAAGAAAAGTACGAGTTATTAAGATATGTTGTTAATGTAGTCGATCCAAAATTCACACAAGTTGAGGGACATTACGGATCAAATATATCTCCGTCGTCCTTTAACACCCAACTCCCATAAGAGGATGTTACATGTTCGAAGAATGGAACATAGGCCAGCATAACATGGGAAACTCCACTCTAAAGGTTGAACCCACTAGTATATTAATTGTCTCTAGGACCATGTTGTCTGGTGGAGGCCAACTTACATCTGACCTACCCTAATAATCTTGTAAAGTACATGCTACTACTAATTTCAAAAAATTAAAATAGGGGTAGTATATATATACTTCTAATACTACTTAAGGTTGTACTACCTCATTAATACAGTACTAAACACCTTGTCTGGGTTTCCTAATGTAGATAAATACTTGTTACTTTTGGTTTGTTTGTGGGAAATCAAAACTGCTACCAATACAAATTCATGAACATGTATTTGTACTATTTTATACTCTCTTGTTTTGTATGCCCATGTGCAACACCCCTTTACGTTTGTAGATCTAGTTTAAAGCAATCTAACCTGTAGGAATGCCTAAGGGCCATGCTAAAGGGCAAGCAACAGCGCTACCGTGTAGGACTATGGCCTGGATCGGTGTTGTGTAATAAGCTAGATGTATAGTAAATTACTACGAGTAGATTGCAATGTATGAATTACGGAGTAGTTTTTAGTGTGTCATGAGTGTGTTCCGCTTTTTTGATTTTCTTCTTTTGAGAGGGGGAGGGGAGAAAGTTGAACAACCATTATAAGAATCCGTGTTTTTAACGACTGATATATATAATCAGTCGATAAAAAATTTACCAACTATCTGGGCATTCAATTATAGAGTTGAGTATGCTTTAGATACTGATTCTAGATATGATATATTATTTACTTTGAGAAATTTGTTTATTTGATATTTGAAATTTTCTGAATTGAATATTTGCTTCCTTTTTTTTTTTTTTTTTTTTTGGGTTGAGAAATTTCAATTTTAAGAGAATGTTTGCGCCAAGAAAAAACATAAAATTAAAACACAATTAAGCAGCACATCATCAAGTTAATGAATTACTTAATTTAGGAAGCATGTATCTAAATGATAGCATATACTTGTATTTGTTACTAATCTAATAGTTTATCAATCAGTTTAAATCGAATGTGGACCATATCCTTCAGAATCGAATTCGATCTGATAGCGGATCAAATAGTTTAGGTTTGGGATCATAAATCTGAAAAAATGTACTCGTATATGATAGCGAATAGAACATTTGATATTTAGATAAGCATTGCATTTTACCCTAGCTAATTGATTGTGTTGCTTGGAATTTGCCATGTAATGGTGATATTACATTCCTTTACATTCCAATGTACAACATGTCTTGACTAAAGCAATCTCCAGTAATAATCACGTATACCTAATGTTTGGGGACGATTGGACATAAATTTCAATGTTCTACAATTGGGAAAAAGGTACATGTCTTTGTTGTACTGTATTAAGGTCATATGTGCCGGAATTTTAGACTATTTTTACAATAATATTGAATCTTGTTTTCGTTGTTATTTGTTAGTTTTGTTACCTTACAATCCAGACCCATGAGCCCTATATGTCCAAAAAAAATCCACTTTGGATTCGTCGGCATCAAATAAGTCTTTTAAATTATCGGCTTAACCTACACCGCTCCTCTACTTTACGACAGATAGTTTTAGTAAATTATATCTACATAGACTACATTAATTACAAGAAAACATGTCACTCAGTAAACAAACATGTCAACATTTACTCTATTGTTGAAATTTTGATTAATTTTAGGTATCTCGTTGAATTATTGAGTTGGAAAGTTGAACATCACTATTACATTGACATATGTCCACTTTGATGCTAAATTAAATTGTAACTTTCGTCAATCGCCTTAATCTAGGCAAATATCTCACATAATTTACAATAGTCAGAGTAATTAAGAATGCCAAATTGCCAATAGAAATGAAATGCGACTCAAACTATAGTTTTTTTTTTTTTCTTTTTAACATTAATATTTCATAATTGGTTCGTTTATACCAAGATATTTTGGGTGTTATGTTCGAGAGCATTAAGCAATGGCCTCAAAGTAAAAAGTTGACAACAAATGAGAGAAAGACACGTCGTGGTATTGATGAATTGTGTCATCTTCATCATAAGTTAAAAGTTTCTAAAAGTAGTAAAATACAAAATGAAAATAGAAAATGGAAGCCATATGTAAAACAATATTCAGTAACAACTTCCTCTTGTTCGTCAATGGTTTCTGACGTAATGTTTCAAACTAATTTTTTTTATATTCAACTCATATGACATTCAAGTTAATGGACCCATACATGAAATCATCAATTCAATGCAAAAAATTGCTAATTATTGGATAAAATAATTGATTAATTTCCAAGATTAAAAATAAAATAAATGTACGTAGCCACCTTTTCTATGTAATAATTAGAATGAATTCTTTTGTTTGGCAAATCGTTATTGGCCAGCGTTTTGTGTACTACGTATTAATTGTGGTCAAACAATAAGAGAATATATTTGGTAAATGACTTTTTTTTACTGATTGAAAATATGGTTTCTCAAATAACTTTTTTTTTTTTTTTTTTTTAATTAGAAATATTCTACAATTGATGTTGTCAAAATGTTAATAAATGATTAAATTTATAAGGATAAGAAAGTGACTATTATCAACTAGTCAAACAAGCTAATAAACTCTAGTAAGTCACATAGATAAATGAAAGTGAAGTGATTAAGCAGAATACACATATATAAATTAGTCAAGATAACATTCTTTAAGTAATTTAAAGAATCAAAAAAAAAAAAAAAAAAAAAAAAAAAGAAGAAGAAGAAGAAGAAGAAGAAGAATACTCGTATTATATATTCATGGTTCAAGATAGAAGAAAAAGTAGCTTCTTCTACCTTAGTCGATTAAGAAATATGAAAGACGTTATTAAGAAAAGAATGTTCATACTTGTATTATATTTATGTTTTATAAACAACAATACAAAATATTTCTCTACTTAAATATTAAAAAATGATTACTTGTTAAAAAGGTTCATATTCAAGTAATTTTACTATATCATAATCATTAATAATTAGTATACAATTATGATATAAAAGGACGGTATAAAAAGACTGATGACTACTTCTTACGAGTAGCCACATTACCAATTTAAACTACAGTATCAGCTTAATTAATAATTATAAAATCTGAATAAAAAGTATCCGTCAAAATAAATATTATTCTATTATAATGTCTACGTATGCAAAAGGAATCACTTTAAAAAGATGTTAACCTACAAGATACATGGTTAATGGTCCCCTACACTAATACATAGTCTAATTTGAAGCTAATTATAACCCTTAAAGTTAATTACAGAGACAACCTAACAACTGGGAGCTTAAAAAGGCGAGCCTCGTAACCTTTGAGAGGGTCTACGAGAGTAGCTAATCGCTAATTATAGACATAATAGTGTATTAGTGTGTGGTTAGTAAACCGAAGAGACAAATTAAAACAATAGATTATGTTGCTAATTTAATCATAGTATTAGAATTAAATCTGTTTGCTATTGACAACTAATTTGATCTTTCACAGATCTTATTTGTACAACATGTTCTTGCTTCTCCGTAGTACTTTCCTGACATAATTATGACATAAACAGCCTGTGATTTTTGTAAAATCTTTCTGGATTCATACACTTTGGTAGTTAATTACAAGTACAAGTATTAGTTTCCTGGAAAATACTCCGTACCATTTACAGACACTCTATTTTATTTAATTATATATAATGAGTTGTACGATATCTTTTGCACACCCGAGTGTTATGATCGATGAAAGATAGATGTAGTTATGAGCATATTTGATAAGTGTATTTTTTTGTAAGAAAAAAGATTTATAACTACTTTTCTAGTGTTTGCATTGGTTGGGGGTATAGATATAACAATTACCTTTATTTGAGGGGTAATGTTATACGGAGTATAAAGTATCGATTACCATTACCCTCCTCAAACACATATATTTAAGTCTTATGATAAAAGTGCAATGATTCTTTTTTCTCCTTTTAATTGTTTTCTTTCTATCTCACTTCCATCTACACACCTATACTTTATTTATTTATTTTTTATTTTTTTTAGGGAATCTATACACCTATACTTTAGTATAGTTTTTTCGTGGGAGTTTTCCCTAGCCTCCTAAACTCTAATCTTTTTTTTTTTTTTTTTTGGCTGAAAAATTATTTTGTTAAGGATCTTCATTATTTATTTAGTTATTTATTATGATTGAATATCGGATAACATTTCTCTAGAGACTACTCTATCCGTTCCTAAATAATTGACAAACATGTCAATGCACTAATTTGAACTTAGATATATAAGATTAAATATTAGTAAACAAATATAAAAAAGTTGATATTTTGAAATTTTAATTTAATACCTATTTAACAATATAGTTCATGATAAATTTCTTTAATTTTTACACTTTACTAAAAAAAAATAATAGTCAAAATTAATGTATGAATATCAAAAAAAGTCAAACGTGTTAATTATTTAGGAATAGAGAGAGTATATATTTTAATGACTATTAACTCCAAAGACTAAGGCCCCGGCCCGTTCACTTCACCTTATATTTTTGCTGAACTGAAATTATTTTTACTGAACTGAAATTATTTTTGCTAAATTTAAATTATTTTTACTGAATTGAAATTAATTTTACTTAACTGAAATTATTTTTACTGAACTAAAGTTATTTTACTGATTTTCTATTAAATTTCTTCTTTAAAGTTATTGATTTTTGCTGAATTGAAATTATTTTTACTTAATTGAAATTATTTTTGCTGAACATTATTTTTTTAAGGTGAAGTGAATAGGGCCTAAGTATGACCAGAAAATTATCAAGTTTTTATGCCATAGAAGATCTGTATTACTCTTATTGTTATGATCACTTAGGAGCACTTTTAAAAATCTTTGACTAATGGAGCATATTAGAAAATAAAAAAAAAATTGTGCAACCTTAAAAACAATACATGATGATGCAACGTCATCATCTTTCGATTCATTCCACTCTTGATAATTTAAGAATTTAATATTGGAATTTTATATGTGACATGCACTTCTCTAATTAAACCGTCACCAACCTAATTTGCACTGGTTACGATCACACACCATAACCCTCGTACACATAGGTTGTTTGTGGTGCGGTTTGTATTTTTTTCAAACCACACCAAATCGTACTTATAATCAAACCGCATCAAATTGCACCGCAAAATACGGTTTGATGCGGTGCGATTTATAGTTTAGTCACTTTTTTTAAAAAAAAGTTATATATAATTTTCTAAAAAAAACTTTTATTTTATTTTGTGATTATTATTTTATAATTCAAATATTAAACTCTGTTTTTTAACCTTTAATTAGCTAATAGTCAAATATTACATCATATTTTTAAGTTCTTTTATACATTTGAAATAAAAATACAATATAAAAATGGTTTAATTGTTTGCGGTTTGACGATCTAAACCGTAAACCACATCAAAGTGTGGTTTAGTCTAATTTTTTTTGGAGATCACAAACCACGGTTTCGTCATTTTCGGAAACCGCACCGCAATTTCAAATCGCAAACCTCACCAAACTGCAAAAGCCCTGCACGTACACATACCAAGTTAAGTTTGATCTAGCAGAAGATACTACACCTTTCTTGAGCTTGGAGGTTTAATTCTCATCAGGGACATTTTAAATGTGGGGATTTCTTAGTTCTTATCCCTCCCCTTCCTTTTTAAAATGTCTAATCTGCAAAGACCAAAAACACTAGATTGAGGTCTGACCAAAAACACTAGAAAAAAAAAAAAATACTCCGTATTGTACACATCAAACATTCTAATTCCAATGCTTGAATTTTAGCGTCAAGTTATATGTTGTTTGTTAATGTACTATTTCAATACAAATTCTCAAAAATGATGGGTTGAAGGTGCGGCATTAATAAATTTTGTTATACTAAAAATACCCTTTATTAATACATAGGCATACGATACAATATCTACAAAAGAGATTGAATTTAACTTGTACAAAATCAATTGAATCAAATAAAAGATATTCCTCCATCAATACTACAATCACTAAGAAGATCTTGCATTGTAGGATATTTCTCGTATGTAGCGTTAGAATATATATACAACCTTTTCGGAGAGACGATCTAGCGAATCTTTGCAGCCATGAGGACGATTTTCGTTTGATTATTTTGATTTGATTGAAATTAAAAAATTGATAATTATGCAATCGCGCATAACTCTTTACCAACGAATTAACCAAATCAATGATACTCTAATTTACAAATGCTAAAGTGAAACAATAATATATACTCAACCAATCCCACATAGGGTTTTATTAAAATTATTAGCGATAAAAACATGAAAGATAAAAGCAACAGGGTTTAAAATAGTAAAATTTTTGAAAATTTTTACTATTTTCGAGCACACAATAAGTTTTGAAAACCCTAGAGAGAAAAAAGGATTATGCGTTAATCTAAATAATAACAGTAACAGTTAGCAAGGAATATGTTTTATATGATATAAATAACGTACCAAATCCTAAAATCATGCGGGGTAAATGTTTATGTATATAATAGTGTAGGTTTTAGGCCAGTGAGGGTAAATCAGGTGAAGTGGGTGGTTTTCGGGTGGTTAGGGTAGGATTTTGGTCTAGTGAGGGGTGGTTCAGATTAAGTGGGCCGGGTGGTTTCGGGTGGTCAGGGTAGGCTCGGGTTTTGGGTCGATGAGGGATGGTTTTGGGTTGGGAGGGTGTAGTGGTTAGGGCGGGGCAAAGTTAATTTGGGTGACGATACGGTGTTTGACTGGTGATGTAGTAGTGAACACCATAATATTAGGTCAATGATCATATTTCGAGTAAAGGTGGCTGTTGACAATTTTTTTTTTTTTTTTTTTTTTTTTGAAATTAAGGCTAACGTAGTGTGTTTTCTAACAAATCTTCCTATGATGAATTGTAGATTTGTACCACATAATGTTTTATTGCAAAAATTTTCCAAAATTAAATACCCCTTTTATTTCTCATCACTTTGATCAAAATTATAAACAGTCATTATAAACAATATTCACCATATCACTGTGTTTGTGTACTACCCCTCTCAATAAGGTGATTCAACAGGAATAGTCACTAATTTCCATAAGAGTATATAAATGAAACAAGCCATGGAGGAAATTGGCTGACAATATTGTACGGGCAAGCAAAATTAATTTGCAATTGGAGAACTGCCAATCTATAAAATCGGAAAACTCATCTACTTACCCACCAAAACCTAAAGAACAAATGTTTATATAGTATAAATCAATTAGATGAATTAGTAAACTGTGCGTAAGAGTGCACAATGTGCACCTAAAGAACATAAAACATGTCACCATAACAAAAGAATATAATATAATCTGATCATTACCCATAAACTTGTAATCCGAATTATTCTTTAGGAAAAAGTGTAAATAATCACCCATCAAAACACTGAAATTTAATTTTACCACCCGTTTTGTTTGTTTATTTTATATAACTACCCACAAAAAGCGCAAAAGGTTAGATTTCACCACCTCTAAACACTTAGTTCCCTTTTTAAAAATAAAAACATTGATTGTCGTGCCAAAACTTGGTCTATTAAGATTTTGGGACCACTTTGGTCATTTGGGTTCAATTTGAGGTAGGAATTGAAAAAAAATAATATTGAAAATCCCTTGTCTTGCATGCTAAAAATAACGTCAATTTGCGTGAAACTCTAAAAATGAGGCATTTTTGATACTGTTTTTTGGGTGTTTTGTTCACAAATCAGATTCAAAGGATGAAAGTGACCCCCAAAATCTTAATAGCCCAAGTTTTGGTATGAAAATAAATAATTTTTTAGTTAATAGTTGATGATATATAACTTTATTTAATTTTAGAGGTGGCTATTAAAAAAAAGAGAAAATGCAAGTTTATAACCTTGATAAACATAATTGTTTATCAAGGGGTGTATATGTAAATTACATCTAACTTTGGTTAACTGCTATTTTCTCTCTCCTCTTTCAACCTTATGGTATTTTCTGATTTTTCCTCTCCTCCTTCAACCTTTTGTTGTTTTCTTTCTCCTCCTTCAACCTTCAATTTCAACGGTGGAAAGTACAACTTTTCACTATATGACGTCGAACAAGTCGAAATCAATGGAGGGAGAAAAGCTTATCTACCCTATGGGGTTAACCATGCCCATTATTCTCACTTTGTTATTTGGGTTTTCGTTTAATTCCGGCGGCGAAGCCGTCCGAAATGGTGGTTTGAAGTCGAATTTAACGGAGGAAGGAAAACTCAACTACCTTTTAGGGTTAACCATGCCATTAATTTCTCCTTTTATTATTAGGGTTTTCGTTTAATTTCGCTGGCGAAGCTGGCGGAAATGGAGTCGAATGGACTTGAAAGAGAAGGTGAAAGTGGGCAGAGATTAGTGGGAGAAGATAAAGTGGGTGGGAAGAAAAAATATGAACAAGAGGAAGAAGATGAACATGAAGAAGAAGAAGAAGGTGGGAGGAAGAAAATGATGAATAGTAGCAAACGGAGACTTAACGGTATTAACTTTTAAAATCTGTCCAACTTGTCATAGTGGCCCACGAACAGTAAAAAAATATATTTTTTAATAAGAAAATACAATTTTCAATGTAACTTATTTACTAAAATGCCGTTTGATAAACATAATTTATTTATCTAGGTTATAAAATGGGGCTTGCTCTTAAAAAAAAAGTGATAAATTCAAAATTTGGTGTTTTAAGGGGTATTTATTTATATTTTTTTTTTCCTATTCTTTATGTACACAAGGTTCAATGTGCACCCTGGCCCATCATCTAAGTCGTGCATATAAATAGCAAACACTCACAAAGAATTGAATGATGCCATGAATTAAAATTGATCCAAAATATTGCAGATCTCCCCTAGCTAACAACAATATTAATTAAACTATTCTATACTGCTAACTTACTAAGCGTTTTCAATGAGGAACCAATTATTCACAACTACCCTAAGAGAGATCAAAAGAAATTAGCATACATTGACTAAAATACGTCATTATGCAAGAGTTGAGAAAGCATGCATATCAATTATGGTGGAATCTCTTTCAATTAAGTTTCTTTTATATAATCAAATCTAACACCATTGTAATGGACAACAATAAAGAGTCATAATTTGTCATGTACTATACCGTTACTATAATAGATGTTATTAATCTTCCATTAGCATGTAAATTAAAATTCAATTAATTATAAATATATAAACTTTGAATCAAAATTACGTATACATAATTTCACAAGTACACACCATGTGCATTTGCAGCTCATGTCTCTAATACAGTTTATGCTTATGTTTATGTATATATTAACATACATAATCCGTGATTCGCTAATATGGTTTTAGTTAAGCTAATTAACTATATCAATAATTGAGAAAAATATATAATAAGCTTGCATCATCCTTTTTTTGGCCTTAAAATGAAGTTAAGAGTCAGCTCTTTTGAAATTGCTCATTCCTTAAAAAATAAATTGTATAATTTTTTCTAAAAAGTTAAGTCTTTAAGAAAGACAAGGACATTGAAGCTTATGTAAGCACTAAAAGAAAGAAGGGCACCCATGCACTAAAAGCATTGCATTCTTTTTGACTAATACATTAATGGACAACTTTTCTTCTCTCCCTCCTGGCCTCATCCTATTAGTTTCAAAGAATCGAATCACACTGGTCCATAAAGAAAAAAATAACAACATAAAGAATATATGCCATATTTGCCACAATTTTAATTGCTTGGGGATATTATGAATTAAGGGTTTCTAAATTTTTGAATAAATAGACGTCTTTGGATACCGACATTTATATATAAATACTCGCATTTCAAAAAATCTGGACCGACCACTTTTTAATGAAATTGTAGGGGTGGTGAATGAAGTTGAAACCGAAATAATGAAGCAATAGTTCATAGTAAAAAGTGGTCGGATAATGGTAAGCAAAAAGCTGGTATTTCATGGTAAATAGTGGTAGTGGTAAGAAAAGTCTCATGAAAATGTGTATGTTAATTAACAATTGTAACCCAACCAAAACAAGAATTGTAACCTTACATGCCCCATGTAAAAGAAATTCCTTCTTCCATGCATTCCCCCTTCGATATACTTTTGATCGCTCAAATCCTAATTTTAAAACTACGACCTTGTTTTCACACTTTGAATGACAAAGGAAATCTTGTATCAGCTTATACCAAAGTCTATTCTTCATAACTTCTCCATTCTAAGCTCCAAGCTTAGGCAAAGGTTTCTTATTTCTTGGAATTAATAACTTGATTATTGTCTCATTTTATTAATGACAATAACAAATGTTCATTGATATTTTTAGAGTTTAAGTTGGAACAAATATTGTACCACCACGAGGTCCTAAAGTGCTACAAGATTATTGGTACTTTTAAACCTTATGTTATTTGTACCTATCTAAGGTCATAGAAGTTAGATTTTTTCTAGATATTGGCTTGCTCCAATAAGGGCATAACCTAGCCTTTCTTTCTTTTCCTCGATAAATTTCATTGTAATTCAATACAACTTTTAGAACTGAGGTGATAATGAGTATCATCGATAGAGGGTTATAATTGGAAACAAACATTTGATGATAGCTTGAATTCCATTATTATGAATGTATATAATTATAAATAAGTACAAGCTCATTACTATTTACTACTAACATTGTTTATTGTTGCCTTTCAACTTGTTCAAGATCGAAGTGAACATGTTGGCAATTAGGATAGGAACTTGCAATGTTCTTTCATGAAAAAATATTACGTAACTTACCAATTAACCATATTTAAGAAAGGAAATCTTAATTGTGCCTAAAAACTTGTACATAGATCTTTTTATGTATAACTGGCATTTGCAATGATCGACAAGCTGCAATCCGTACTTTGTTTCGAACAAATATAGAAAAATCCTGTACTATATAACCTGTCTGAGAATAACAATCTGATGGAATTTCCACAGCACAATTTCTACAGAAGCTGTACAATTCATTTTTTGTTTACCTATAATGTAGATAAAATTCTGTTAGACAGAAAAAACTTATTTATGCAACTACAAAAATGCCCTGAATTATCATTTGCATCAACTAGTTTAGAGACAAAAGAAAAAAAAAAAAAAGGTGGAATGATGTGAGACTTGGATAAATGCATCTAGATACAGCTACTAACCAAAGAAATTACACAAGCTTAGCCAAACTTGACATAAGCAACAACACTTATCAATAAAACAATCAAGACAAAGAAACTAATTAAAGTGTTTCCATTATTTTGTAAATTACATTCCTTATGTCCCCCATTCATCTCTTATCAGCAGTAAACATATAGTAACCCATCAATTGTACCGTAAGCATAGGGCAATCGTACATAGCCAGACTAATCATAATTTACTCGAACTACTCCTCGTTTCACTTCAAGTACGTGTGTCAAATTATTCTTGACCATGGACACTTTATTTTGGATCAAAATAACAGAAAATTTTCATCAGATTGCCTTACCAGGTAGTCGGACACTTGAACATGTACACACATATATGACACAAATACGCTAGTCTAGATAACATAGGACTAATCATTAACTAGAATTTTTAGGTATGAATCTCTTTTTTATCTCAGTCAATATCAGCTTTGTCATTTACCATTAGACTAAAAAAATCCAATCAGTCAACCAATTAAAATACTCAATTTCAACTCACAGGTATGTAGTTTGACTCAGCTACACTGCGAGCTAATGATTTGTTAGTCATTACGAACAAATGCTTAATAAGAAAATTTAATATTAGACGCATGGAAAGTTCCTAATGATGCACATGAACTTCAGTTATACATAATTAATTTGTGATATTGAACGACGCTAATGGAAATTCTACTAAAACAGCAAAATCTTAATTAAATTACTCTTACAGACAGTAGGTATGATCAACTAGCCATTTTAAATGACAAAAATGAACTAAAAGCATACCAGAAAGTGACAACAACTACTAGCACTAAACAGCAGTAGCCTTTAGCTCCCTCAAACTTGGCATAGTAGATCATGATATAATTCAATCCTTTTAGTAGACGCCGGTGACTAAACAAAATAGGGTCCAGTAGTAGAAAAACTTACCTTTAATAGACTATTACAAGTCCAATTATGCATCAGAATCGCCTTTTTGGTGTTTGATGGTCATAGTTTGGAAGCATGTCAGCAAGCAAAGAGATGCTTAAGAATGAAGAAAATAAAACTTGGGTGATGTAACAACCCATGTACGCGAAAAGATGGATGAATCATATAACACTTTAAACTAATGGGTGTTACACATAGCATTACAAGAAAGTATACTAACACGGAGCCAATTTCGTTTTATGCAAAGCTTACTTTCAGTGATTGCATTAGGTCCTTGTATAATTATTGTAAACACTATCCATTAATATATGATGTCAGGGTTAATGAATTGATGGAAAATCCAGGAAACAAACTTTCATGTATGGATAAGGGCTTGGTATTACTGATGGTAACGACAAGTAAGCGAATCAATTTCATGATGTTCAACGTGAGGTCCTTAAAACGTTTAAAAGATTGGAAAAAGAAGGAAAAACATAAAGATTCGGAAATTATTTAATTTTGTTAAAGGTCTATTCATCAAAAGAGTTTCACTTTACGTTCAAATAAACACAAATACAATGAAAGACTAATAGCAGTAATAATCAATTTTACACCAAATTAAATTATTACTTAGCTGTAGATTTACCAAACTAATCATACACATAAAAGTCAGCAATATATACCATTGGATAAGTATGTATACGGTATACATGTACACATAAGTATATACGAAGTATATACATGAAACTATGCTTACATGTATACATTTTTAAAATATGTTATGAAGGTTGTAAGGAACAAGGGACTGTAGGACTTGGGAAACCTTCCTCTCAAAAATTCCTAACGCATCTAATACGTGTAATATATCGATTTCAGGGGAAACAAAATTTATTATGTTTGTTAACTAGCTCAGTTAATAGCTCAGTTAACGCATCAAAAGAATTGAGAAGAGAGAACAACAGATATTTTGAATAGTGTGATCAATTTGCCATGAAACCTGACATGCTTATACATATATACATATCACATACGCTCTTGCATATGCGCATACATACGCATAACTGCATAAGCATATTGTACATATGTCTATAACTTGCACATACACATGTTTTTTCAATATATATAGGTACGATTCCAAAAGGAATCACTCAACTTAGCCCTTTGCAGGCAGGTGTCTAAAGAATCTACTATGCAGGAAGTGTCTAGGAGCTCATCAGTGTGAATACAGATTCGAAAGAAGAGACCTGCCGACTTGCCGCCCTGATCAAGATATTATACAGGCTCTATTAACATTGATTTTGAACCAGTCCTCTTTAACAACATTGCATATGCTAACCCTTTTCTTCCCCGAACTTACAAGTACCTGCTGCCTAGAATCCGAATATGCTTCTTCCCCACCACTACCTCAGATTGTCTCATTGGTTCCCTACAGACCCAAAGATTCTTCTCATTGCTGCTGCATCAGAAACCATCATTACCCGCTCCAGCTCTTCCACTGATGTCCTGTCCACGCACATCAACTGACTCACTCCGCCCCACTGACAGTCCACAGCACATTTACAACAGCAGGCTTTCAGACCATCAGCAACCCACAAATAGCAGCAGACTGTCAAAATTCTGTTGCGATTATTCAGACTTAGTTTGTTCTCGATGTCCCACCTGCACCTCATAATGAAATACACAGGATCAATAACACTCTAGCAGGAAATCGCACATGTAAAGGTGAATTGAACGTTCAGACCCCATATCTAGATTAAGTTCAGAATTGGACTTACTATATGTGTTTGACCATATGAAATTATTTTGTAGATAAAAAACATATTGTATCCTTTGAATGACTTGTTCCTTCTTTACAATTATGTGCTTAACGGAAAAAGTAATCCTGAGCTTCCCTTTGAAACAAATTTCATTACTATATATAGACTCAAAAAAATACAATGTGTAACAATCACTCCACTCAAGAGTTCCCTAGGATAACACTAAGTCCAACAAATTTTCTTGAAATTGCGCAACAGGATAGTGTCCATAGTGATTAACGCCAAGGCATCCATGTAAACTGAACTTAATTCTCAATCACTCAAGAGTTCCCTCTGAATGTGTTCTACACCAAGTGACGCCAACTGTCAAACAACCTACAATACAATATATATATAGATACAGTAGTAATACAAAGATCAGCCAATACTAAATTTCGGCATTATTCATGGGAGCTTGAGCTAATGTACTATTGCAATAAGCACCATAAGCAGTTTGCAGCAATATCATATTCTTTTGCAACTGATACTTCATCCTTTCCAGTTAAACAAAGATTTTCACACTTTAACCTTATCTTTTCATATTGATAGGGTAATGTGTGTATATATATAAACAGAGGTTTACACATGATTTTACATCATTAAATGATTTATTTATATTTTCTAGACACTTTCATTAGCACATTAGTAACACATAGATACAAAGTATTATTTAGTTTCTCCTTCCTGGTAAGAGAAGACATAGTCACTTAGTTATTAAAAAAAAAAAAAAAAAAAAAAAAAAACACATCTCTGGTAACCAGAAACAAAAGGTCAGAAACCAGCATTGCTATTATGATTGGGTTACGAAACTCCAAAGCTAATGAAATTTTGCTCTATTATGAATGGGTTACCATAGTACGAAACTACGAATGTAGCTCTGCGCTTATTTTTAATACACGAGCCAAAGTGAGGTCTAGGAACTTTTTAATGTCAGTGCAAGAGCTACAATAAAATACAATGTTATTCATCATCACAAGTCTAGCTGATATTAAGTAGTCTTCATAATAGGTGTGTTATTTAATGTTGAGAATTAAGTCCCATATTAGTTAGATGAAGTTAGCATGGGTTATATAGCTTGGTCTTGCTTAATGTACGGAAGAAAGTTCCCGCATTGGTATAAGTTTATTCGTAAGTGGTTTTTATAAACACGTCCTTATATTTCATTACCCCATTCTTATTATCTTCTAACAGCTAATTTGGAGAAATATCTAGTGCATTCCTAAGTGGGTTATGTTTGCAAATAAAAGGAACATCCTCAACTATTCTAGATTGTATTTCACCAACTTGGTACCACTATATATACTGAGCATTTTTGTACCACCATCAAGAAGCCATTCACAATTTATAAAGTCTTCCCTTGCATACAAATCCTGTCAAGTTTTGTGTAAATGATTTCCTTGGTTTGTATTGCATATCAACAGAGTATATATAGTACAATCTAATGTAACCTAAAGCCCAATTAAGACTTAATTACATAAAACACAACTACATAATATATATAGCCAACACCTCCCTCAAGTTGGAGCATGGAGATCATAATGCCCAACTTGCGAAGTAGGTACAAAAATTTTCCGCTTGCCTAAAGCCTTGGAAAAAATATCGGCTAGTTGCTCATCCGTCGAAACATGACTAGGAGATATAATCCCTTCTTGAATAGTGTTTCTAACATAATGGTAATCAATCTCAATATGCTTAGTACGTTCATGAAACACAAGATTTAGAGCAATATGAAGAGTCGACTTACTATCACAAAATAAGTCCATCGCACGTGGATGTGCCACTCCCAAACTTCCAAGAAGTGCTTTCAACCATTTCAACTCTTAAGTTATGGCTGCCATAGACCTATATTCGGCCTCTGCGGATGATTTAGATACGATATGCTGTTTCTTGGTTTTCCAAGACACAGGAGAATAACCAAGAAACACGAGCCAACCAGTGAGAGAACGCCTAGTTAAAGGACAACTGGCCCATCCGAATCACACCATCCGGACAAGAAAAGAGAACCATCAGCCCGAAGTAGGATGCCTTGATTCAGACACCCTTTCAAGTAACGCATAACTCGAATGGCCGCATCCCAGTGGTCTTGCCATGGGACTTGCATAAATTCCGCCAAGATGTGTACGGTGTAAACCAAATCAGGGCGAGTGAAAGACAAGCAAATTAGACGACCCACAAAACGCCTGTACCATTCAGGATCATCAAGAACCTCGCCTTTGGCAAGAGCAAGTGTATGATTTTGCTCAATAGGAAAGCCAGAAGGCTTTGAGGCCAAAAGACTTGCCTCTGCAATGATGTCTAGTGTGTACTCTTACTCTGACATAAATAGATACCCTCGGGGCTTCGGGCCACCTCAACCCCTAGAAAGTACTTCAAGAACCCTAAATCCTTCATATTAACATTCACTCAAATATCGTTTAAAAGATAGGATATAATTGCGGAAGAATCATTACCAGAGATAATCAGATCGTCGACGTACACAAGTACATTAAGCTGAATTTTGCCGTGAGTCGAAGTGAAGAGGGAATAATCTGAATAAGACCGAAGGAAACTATATTTCTTCAAGGAAGCAGCTAACTTAGCAAACAAGCATCTCGGGGCTTGTTTAAGACCATACAACTTCTTCAAGCGACACACCATTCCTGGTTCTGCCACCGTAAATCCAGGGGGTAATTTCGTGTAGAGCTCCTCATCTAAGTCACCATGTAAGAAGGCGTTGTGGACATCCATTTGATGCAATTCCTAATTCTTAGATGCTGCAACAGCTAAAAAGGCATGAACGGTAACCATTTTTGCTACGGGAGCAAATGTCTCATTGTAGTCTATCCCTTCAACCTGATGATTACCAAAAGTAACCAAACGAGCCTTCAACCTCTCAATAGAACCATCGGCATGATATTTGATTTTATACACCCATCGACAACCAAGAGCTCGTTTGTTAGGTGGTAATTTCTCCATTTCCCATGTCTTGTTTGCCTCAAGAGCACCTATCTCCTTTTGCAATTCCTCGCGCCAGCCAGCATCCTTCATAGCCTCACTGAAAGAACAAGGCTCATGACCGTCAAAATGTGCAATAGGATAGGGAGTACCTGAAGAGCTAGAAGACGTCGATGAACTTGGGGATGGACTCATAGTATGTACAGTGGGTCAGTGGGAGTGACAAAGTTTTTCAGCAGAACCGAGGGACGCTTAGTACATAAACCGCGGCCCAACTCAACTGTGGTGTCACCATCGGCAGGTGGTTGATCTGGTGCAGGCCAGGCTACTGCACTTGTTGTGATTCTGGCTGGCCGTGGCAGTAGGGTCCACAGGCTGGCTGTGGCTTGCTGGGTGTTCCACGGGCTGGCTGTGGCTTGTTGTTGTGGATGTGGCAGTAGGATCCAGCACGTGGCTTGCTGCTGTGGCCATGGAAGCCTCATCTTCATAGAGGGGGGCTTGCAATACCTCCTCCATGTCATCCAAAAAACCAACATCTACCTCATCATTTCACAGTTTGGATTAGCAACACTTAAAGAACCATCAAACTCATTCGCAAAAGGAAATTCATTCTCATGAAATCTAACATCACGAGAAACAAATATATCACCCGTATCAAGATCATACAACTTCCACCCTTTCTTGCCATTAGGATAGCCTACAAACACACATTTCCTACTCCTCGGAACAAATTTGTGGCCTTTTGATTTTTGATTGTGAGCAAAACAAAGTGAGCTAAAAACTCGCAAATGATCAAAGCTAGGTTCCTTACCACAGAGAACCTCATATGGGGTTTTATTTTGAAGCAATCCCAAAGGAGTCCGATTAATTAAATAAACGGCCCCTAAAATACACTCTCCCCAAAAAGAAATCGGTTAATTACCCTCAAACATCAAGGCACGACCGCCATTGAGTATATGTTGGTGTTTTCGCTCAACCCTATCATTTTGTTAGGGTGTCCCAACGCAAGAAGTTTGAAAAATAATGCAATCGGCCTCGGTTTGACAGACCTGACAAATGGAGGAAGATCATTCGTTTATTTTCACCAATCACCTCGGTTTATTTTCACCGGTGTTATCATTCATAGAAAGAGGAGATTCCCGGTGTTACCATTCATTTATTTTCACCAATCACCTCCTAAAACTACGTGTTTAAAGGCTGTGGTTGCAACTAAATAATGGAGGAAGTATTTATTTTCAATTCATCCTATTTTAGAGTTTTGTTTTTGATCTTCTCACGTCTAATGATGCATCATTACTTAATGTATAATTAATATTCTTTATTAATTATGATGACTAACTAATTAATGCCTGAATTAAGGAAAACAATTAGGACAATGAATGTGATATTAATTAGTCCTATTCTCAAGAATTTCAAGCTTTGAGGGTAGAATTGTAACCCCAAATACTTTTTTATTTTTTTATTTTTTTTGACAATAGCAACCTAAATACATAATATAAGAAGAGTTGGTAAAAATGATTTAAGCAACACTCTTCCTAGCAAAGCACATGGTATTGAGGTAATTAATTTAATTGTGTTTATTGATGTTGTGATTAAACCAACTAAATTTTCAAAAGAAAAACGGTACGAACAAATTCGTGTTTGGGATAGCTAATGACAAAGAAAAAAACAATTGAACAAATTCTCAGAAGAAGATGTTATGGAGAACTTGTAGAGAACTTGGTTACCATGCCATGATAATTGTCTCGAAAAGGTAATGCAAAATGTGAGATGCAATACAAAAGTTCTGTATTGGGTTATATGTTTGAAAAAAAAAAAATGTATTGTGTTGTAAATTAACATAGATTGTGTTATAAATTAATATATATTGTGTTTAGAGTTTAGATGTCATTATGCTCAAATTTAGCAATTGGAGATCATAATTCATAATATAATCTAAAAACTTCTTTCATTATACCTTTCCACATAATTGTTTTTTTATATTGACTGGTTTGTCTTAATGTATGCATACTTAAAATATCATTTTGTTTATATATTTTTTATTTATTGGTAATTAAATGGAACTTGTACTTATATGTCTATTAATAAGGATCTTTTTCTGAATTAGCTAATCTAGCAAAACTATTTACTCCGTATCAAAATGTCTATTTGTAAATTCTAATTCCTTAACTTGAATTTGTTATTTCTCTAGACAATCAAGGAACTCGGATCCCCGAGTAAAAGACATTTTGCAAGAGTTCACTTAAAGGAACTAGTGCTTCAAAGTAGAATTTGAAAACTGAGAAGATCTTTTTAGTGCTGATGCCTTAAAAATTTAACTCCAAAAAAAAAAAAAAAAAAAAAAAAAAAAAAAAGAACAAACCTAACCGGCTAACATATATGAAAAGCGAAAAAAAAACTTTCCAATTCAATATTTTGTCAATAATATGGCTAATTTTGGAATTAAAATTTTAAAATTTTGGAATTAAAATTTATAAATAGCTATTTTGGTAAATAATTTAGCTAATTCAGTACAAGATCAATTTATAATTATATTTTCTACTCATATTTTTGATACAATTTTTTTTTGTATATGTACATCTTTCTATAAAAAATACATCTCATTTTCCTTGATTTGTTTTGTCCATAAAATCCTTATCATTTACATTTTAAGCGAGGCCACTAAATGTGATATTATTCTTCTTTGGATAAAATAAATCTTAATTAAACCTCGTATTCCTTATATGATATACAACATTTTAGGCATTTACATTTTTTTTTTTTGGTATATCCTAAATTATATCTTGAATTACACGGAGTAACCAACCTTTTAGGCAAATATTTAAAATGAGAATAACATTCCAAAATCTAAAGACTACTTTCGTTAATATTTAGTTGCAATAAATAAATTTTTTATGTCTCACAAATGATACCCCTTTGTTGCAACTAAAATTTAATTGGAGGTAGTAATACAAAATTAGTATGATTTAGTACTTTGTATATTTAGGTTAATTAGAACATACATAAGAAAAAAATATATTGCTTGGAGGGTTCTTCTGGTTCCCTCTAAGGTATCTCCTTTAGTAGGGTTTTCAAGCCTCCATTTCTAGATTTATTCTGGCTTTTTTTTTAATTATTATTATTAATGGTTTTCTTTCGCTTTTCCCCTTTTCTTCTTGGTCTCAATTGTCAAATGTTTTTTCTAAATTGTATTAGGTATAATTTCTTAGTTTGTTCATCTGACGAGGATTGAATATCTAGCGTTTTATAATCTCTGGATGTATCTAGAAGATCATATGCGTATTTTTTCTCAAACAACCATGCATCAATGGATTTCAAGCCGAATTAATGCCTTAACTCACAAATTTTATTACTTCAGATGAAATTTATTTATTAAGGCGAGCGTTGATCGAATATGCGATGTAATTAGTTCTAAGGTGATATATACTTGTGTTGGAATTTTAGATTTAGCAACGGAAAAAAAAAAAAAGAGAAAAAAAAAACCGTCTCTAAATTTAGCAACTAAAAGTAGATGCTATTCGGTTCGACCTCACTCGGGTCAACCCAACTCGGCTTTGCATGTAAGGCTCCTTCAATCCCCAATCTCAAGAATCGCAATAGGTAGGAGTCGAACCCGTGACCTCAAAGACACATAGTGAAACTCTTACCAACTATACCAAATATTATTTGTTTGCTTCAACGCACATAATTGATAATTAGTGAAAGAAATATAGAGACGAAATTTAAAATCCGTCTCTAGTTTAGAAACGGATTTTCAAATCCGTCTCTAGTTCAGAGACAGATTTTCAAATCCGTCTCTAGTTTAAAGACAGATTTGAAAATTCGTTTCTAGTTTAGAGACGGATTATAGTTTACATAATTCGTCTCTAAAGTAATATTTTACATAATTCGTTTCGAAAATAATTTAGAGACGGAATTAAAAATCCGTCGCTTATATCAGCAACAAAAAAAAAAATCCGTCTCTAATTTAGCAACGGAAAAAAAAAAATCCGTTTGTAAGTTTAGCAACGAAAAAAAATCCATTTCTAATTTAGAGACGGATTTTCAATTCCGTTTCTAATTTAGAGACTGATTTTAAAATTTCATCTCTAATTTAGAAATGGATTTTTTAATTCCGTTTCTAAATTAATTCAAATACGAATTTTTTAATTTCGTCTCTAATTTAGAAACGGATTGAATTCTATTTCTATATGGACATTTTTTTGTAGTGTAGGGTATGTAAATTAAGGGTTAAATTAAATTAAAATCTGAAAATTATTAGAATAAATTAACAACATCAACTACCCAATAACAACATCAAAATATAGTTAAAATCATGCTTTGAATTAACTAAAACAAGCTAGAAATTATATTAGGAGAAAAGAGTTTTTTTTTTTTTTTGTGCTGCTGCTCACTGCCGGTGGTCACGGTGGCGCGTGGGAGAGAGGAGGAAGAGGCGTGGGAAAGAGAGGAGAAAAAGAGAGAAAATAAGAGGAAAAATTTGGGGTTTTGTAAAATCTGACAATTTGATTCTTGAGTGTGAAATTCTTGGGGTTTTGGATATCCCCTTTTAAAAATAAAAATACTTATTTACAAAACTGCCATTACTCTCATATTCCTCATTGAATTCTTCTTTGAGGCCAAGTTGTTGGGCTCTTAAGAACTCTTTGATTTCCAACAAGTTGATCTAACAATTTAGCTGATGTTGACCCAAATTAAAACACTTTATTGCCCCAATTAATAACTCATATTATTTTATACACACTTATTTTATATTTAAATAATTATTTCATTTAAAATGAAATAAATCATTTAAATTTATAAATAAAATAACTAATTATATTTATAAAATATTATCAAAATATGGAGTATTACAGTTATGGTTCCAAACCAATACCCGTGCAAATGATTTATGACGTTCATGTCCTTGTAGCACAAGAAATAGTGCTATGAATCATACTACACATTAATCTCACATGGTCAATAATCGTCCATGCTTTCAATGACCTCAATTAGGGATAATTTTGATATGACATTCAATGTTCACTTAATAAGTGTTTCTTTAGCCAAGACATTGTATTGATACCCTATATTGAATATTGTTAAATCGAATGGACTTACCATTTAATTCTAAACCATAATTAAATGATCATGGAATAATAATAATCATACTTATTCCACTATAAAACTTTTTAACGTTTCATCTTATGATAAATGATTTTTCCAAATGTTTTAAGAATAATACTCTTTACAAAAAATTTATAGAATTCACACCCATAACTAATGTGCTTGATTTCTTTTATGCAATTGTAAATGTTGTGGTTCACTTATTGTACAGGTTTAGTTATGATTACCTTGCAAATCTTAGTATCTTCATTATCGAACACTTTCATAATAGGATGATAAAATTAGAGTGTGTTATGGATTACATGTGATTTAGGATTTATTGCCCAAGTGATGGTTGTAGACATCTAAAACTGTCTCCCTAAAACCAAACTCGATGATGAACAACCTTTCACCGCCATTATTGGTCGGGTCGAGTATTTAATCTCGGGAGTGCTTAAAATCCATAATTAATCCAACATAGTTTACAAATCAGTCCACAGATTAGTCCAAGTATTTAGTTAAAGCATTGTCTAATCCCTCATTTTAGCCCAAATCATTTAAATCCATTTCATTTATTTATTAATTAGCCCGATTAATAAATATTATAAAACTCTAAACCTAAAATGAGTCTGGAATAGCTGAAACGACGCCCAATTGTCACGTGTTTTTAAAGAAAATAAGATAAAAATGAATTTAAAAGAAATTTCTAGAAACACAATTGCCGTGCCACGACAGCTTCTGCCGTGCCACGACAATTTCTTTGACCCGGTTTTATCTTTTTACGCGTTTTGACATTCAGAAATGATAAAATTGACTGCCGAGCTACGATACAACTACCGTGCCATGGCATAAGTGACATGCCACGACAATCTATACCGTGCCTCAGCGCATTATTCTGTTGTGGTGCCTCATTTATAGGGTTTCGGACCTCCCTCCTCACATTTCCTCTATAAATACGAGGCTGATTCACAGTTTCGGGGCACCAACAGACATTCTCATCTCTCTCTTTCACATTCTAAGCCCCTTAAACCTATTCTCCTAATTGCACCAAATAATTCTCTCGTTCTCTCTTATACTCTAGCCTAAATACTTGCCTTCCCTATTTCACAATTCATCCCCTAAGCACTCCCCAGAGTCCGTATTTTACCCAAAGTTCTATACTTAAACCAAGGCGTGAAAGGTAGAATTGTTTGAGGTTTTGGCCCCAAATCAACTTTACTTTCATTTGAACTAATTTCCATTTTATATTTTATTTTCGTTGAAGTTACTAACGTGTTTATTGTTTTATAGTTGCAAGCAAACGCAATCAAAGTAAGGAATCATGTTCCTTTTGTTCCTATTATATTTCTAACGATTTCTATTATGTTTGTCATATATTAATTGTTAGATTTATGGTTAAATTGCTTCCAATGTTATTGCTGTTCAATTATTTATTGTTGATCACCATATTGCATGTTAAAGAGAATATGTAATTGAATATGATGCCTAATAATAGGTTCCTTTTTATTCTTGTTGTTAATTAAAGTGATCACGATATTTAGAATTATATGTTGCATTAACATTCAACCAATAGTTTTGAGCAAATTGAATCTTTGTATTGTGTGCCTTTGAGATAGCAGGAATACTTTTCACAATAAGAATCGAGTAGAGGCCAATACGGGCGAATGTGACTCAATGACTCACTTCGTACCATCATCCCCGATCCTCCTTTTGTGGTTCTGAACCATATGGAGTTAGTAATCTCATGGATTATGAATGAGGTATAACCTTCACAGGCCAATCGTTGTTGCCTATCGTTGTCCCTTTATCGTGGTTGCCTTATAATGATCCGTGAACAATTTACAAATTCCTTAAAAACTTGTTGGCGGCTCCCTACTTTATTTGTCCCTATCGTTGTCCCTAATCGTATATGTCAAATCCCGCTTCCTATAAGTGCCAAGCATATTCACACATGCTTAAGTAGGCGCACTTTGATTGACGCCTACAATGTCTCCCACTCATTTACATGATTCAAGACCTTCAACTTGGACACCTACAATCATCAAAGTTCAACAACGAACTGTCCATTGAACAACTTCCTTTTTATTGCCTCTAAGGCAATAATGCTCTCAACATATAATTTAGTAGACTTCCTAATGATGCTTTGCTTGGATTTTACTCCAACCGGTTCAAAAAGATTTGGGATACCCTAATCATTTGTGACCATGGAAATCTACCTTAAATTTCTGCACATTACACATGGATGCAAGTCCATGTTACCATTCTTAAGCCACAACGCTTCCAAGCTCGTGCTTATAAACATATTCCTTATTAAGGATATAATCCTAACTGAGGTTGTGATTGCAGCATCAAAATTCAGATTATATTCATTTCCATGCGTCAAGAACTCATTTCCATGCCGTCTGGTGTTTCCAGGCGGTAGGTGCCGCCTCTGACATCCTCATAGATCCGGTAGGGGCCTTCTCAATTATATGTCATTTTTCTTTGCTCATTGTCCCTACCGGCTGCCTCCATTTTTCGTAACACAAAGTCCCCCATTTTCAAGGGTCGTTTTTGTACTCTTTTGTTGTAGGCTCTTGTCATTCCGAGACGGTAGATTTTTGTTGGGTTTTGCGGTGTTCGACACCGCTCGAAAACAAACCCTGCAAAGATCACATGCATAATTAATACAACTAAACAACATAACATGCAATTATCAAAAGCAATAAACACATAAACATACAAAGAGGGAGAAAGAGAAAGTAAGGATAAAACTTCCTTACCCTTGAAGCGTGCTTCTCATGAACCCTGAGCACAAACACGGAAAGCTCTAGACCCGCAAGTGCAAATCCTCCTTCTTTGCACACCCACGCACCCGAACGGGTCCCTGCCTCGTGCCTTAGACGAGGCTAGATCAAAAGAAACTAGAGTATTACGAACTTAAAGGCTATCTCACGCTTTTGGGAGATATGAAAGGAATGATGTCCGTCCAACAAGTGAATTATTCCGATAGAGGGTTCGGAATTATTAGAAAGCTAATTCTTCAGTGAGGTCAAGTGATCGGAATGCTTAGGTGGAGGCCGCTTCCGATCAGTAATATTAATGCATAATTAATATTACTGCTTAATCTGGACTGCACCCTTCGGGTCGCACCTCTTTTGAATAACCGGTCCGAGACAACGAATCAATCCGACGGATTAGATAAGTCATTTGAGTATTACGAACAAAGACGTCGGACATCGAGCTTAGAACGTCGAAACCGAGCGTCGCAAGTCGAGTCGAGTTTAGAATTCGACGAGACGAGAAATCAAGCAAGCTACAAGTTTGAGCTAAGCCGTAGCCTCGCATTTGCCTAGCAATGCGAGTGCTAGGCTAGCTTAAGATGCCATGCGCATCACTAGGCATACCACAAGCATGCAACGCATAGCACTCGCACAGTAGCTCGCTATGCCTGCTTGTGCTATGGGCTGTGCAAGCGTGCTTGCATGCGAGCAGCACCAAGCAGCAGCATCACAGCATCGCGCAGCGTGCAAGCTGGTCGGGCTGTGCGTGCTAGCGTAGCAGCACCAAGCAGCAGCATCACAGCATCGCATGCATGGTGCTAGCTGGCTGTGTATGTGCTGCGTGCTGGCTGGCTGGCTGGGCTACCAGGCCTTGGTGCTAGGCGTCAGCTGGCAACCTTGGCAGCCAAGGCAGGCTTCCAGCCAGCCAATTGGCGAGGTGGTGTGCCGGTTTTGTGTGGGGACCGAAATTAAGGGGGTTGCTTGGTGAGCAAGGGGTTTGATCCCCCCCCCCCTAAATGTTCCTCACCTACTCTTGCTCTCTACATGACACTTGAAGCTTGTTGATTGATTTTGCATTTTAATTTGTTTTTAATTAAAATAAATTGAGGAAAAATGCAATTCTCCCACATTGATGGAGAATGGGAAATCAAAGCTCATTTCCCTATAAATACCCAAGTTTTGGGATTTGGGAGAGCACTTCAGTTGAACTCAATAAGGCATCTCATCATTAGTGAGAAAACCTTTAAGTTCGTAATACTCTAGTTTTATTTGGTCAAGTCCCGACTAACCTTTGAGATTAAGACCGTGCAGGACGGGTCGAGGGTGCGAGCTGTCGGAGGCCTACGCACTTGCGTGGCTCAAGCTTTGAAGTAAGAGCTCGTGAATCGAGCGAAGCACGCATCGACGGTAAGAACGTCTTTTCTCCTTCTCTCTCTTATGTTGTTAATTATGTGATTACATATTTAGTTGCTTTAATTAGTGGGTGGGTCTTGGTCGGGTTTCTCTTCCACGTAGCATTGGACGCTACGAAACCCAACAGTGGTATCTGAGTCGCGCTCATTTTAATTATTGTAACTAATAATTAATGGAGGTGATTTAAAATGGATTTAAATTCTGGTTTTGCTTTCTAATTAGATTAGAAGCTCGTTTTAATTAGTTTTAATCTCGTATTTTACTAATTTTGGCCAACGAACCCAGATTTCGACTCAAAAATAGTGATTTTTTAGTGGAATCGATGTTCCAAATCGTTTTTGACCCTCTTTGAAGACTGTGTAGAAGCCAAAATCCACCCAGAAACATGTTTTTTGAGGGGTTTTTCGTGTTTGACGAAAATTTTTAAATCTTTAAACCTTGATTAATTATGGCATGTTAAAGGTAGATTAAATGTATGGTTGCATCACTAATCTACTGCAATTATAAACCTTATTAAGCATGTTTATGAAGTCATAATTGGTGCTTAATTTGGTGAGTTCATTTTTCACATAAACTTAAAATTTTCACATTTTTGCAAATAAATTGCTTCAAGTGTGAATGTTTATGGTGAACTTGTAACTTTGAAGTCCCTAATATGTTAAAGATCCAATCTTTAATTGTTTATTTGGTTGGAACTTTGATTGCTAAATTCCATGTTGAACTAATTTTTGGATTTAATCATTTTTTGAGTTGATTAAAGTCCTAAAAGTTCAAAACTTGTGATTGAAATTTAATTAATCTTCATATTGGAAGATGTAATTTTTCGATTATACACTAGTTAGTGTTGGAAATTTTTGATTAGATGAGTGGGTTTATTTTTTCAACTTCTTAAATTTTGTCAAATCTCATTATTAATTTATGTATGGTTAAATTAATTATGAGTATATCCCTTCAATTTTGTAGCATCAAGATGAACCTAAATTGATTTAAAGAATGGTTCTTGAATAGTTTAGGCTTGTGCACTATTGAAATTGAATTTAATTAAGTTGGACTTGTTTTATTTTCATTTTTGATTAAATTGGTTCTAAAATAAATTTAGAATTATTTTTATCACACATAAATCGGGAATTAAAATCCCGAGGCAAGTGCACGCAAATCGAGGCAATATCGCTCAAGACACGCCCGTAGGCTAGCTGGGCTGCTCAAGCAACGCACATGTGGCTGCCAAGGTGTGTGATTGGGCTGCCTTGCCTCGTAGATGCGCTAGTGTATAGTGTGTGTGTGAGTGTGATGCACACTTGGTGCTATGGGCTGTGCGAGAATGATGCGTGTGTTGTGTGGCTATTGGAAGGTGCTCGCTAGTGCTGCTGGGCAGCAAGGCATGCGAGCCCCAGCAAGCCCAGCCACAAGCTGCTAGCGCCAGCATGCACGCAAGCATGCGTAGCATGCTGTGATGCTGCTAGTGCCAGCAAGCGTAGCGTGCTCTGCTAGGCAGGCAGGCCAGCACGCACAGCCACGACCTTAGGTGCCTAGCAAGCCTAGCCCCGTGGCTTTGATGCTAGGCACTTGGGCATGTGGTGGGCTATCATTTTGCGTAATTGGGCCGTTTCAATTATTTATTTAATTATTTAACGAGGCTAGGCCTTGGTTCCTCCGGCTCTTGCAAAAATAATTTGGCAACATATGGGTTTACCAGCATAATTAATTGGATTATTTAAGTCGGATGCGGAATTTAGTGGGAGCTTCGTTGATTACTTGAACTAATTGCTTCTTAATCACATAAAATGTTAAACAACTTTGACTAGTTTTAAGTAGGCGCGTTAATCGGATTAACCACATAAGTTAGTTACTAGTTCGCGCGTGTTAATGCATTGTTACTTGTTTTTCGTTGTAAAATGCATGGGTCATTCACAAATAGTGAATGGATGAATGGAATTTATATTGAATCACAGGTGTTGGGAAAATAACAACTAGTGGGGCCTGACTAGGATAGTAAATACGGACTGCGATCCGTTATGTATTTTTGTAAATCTAAATATGGTCTGTTTACCGTTGCATATTTTTGTACCTTAATATTTAGATTAATCCTAGTCGTAGTAACTAGTAATTGCATATTTGGCGGAGATATCTCAAAGACGACGTTTCTAAGAAGACGAGCCAAGTGGATTCGAAAAATGGTAATGTGCACCGGTTCAAAACCCCCTTTTCGCACCGGTGTAGATTTAAGGGATGCTAAAAAAGAAAAGCTTTAGCATCGGTTCAAAACCGGTGCTAAAAACAAATAATTCGCACCCAGTTCTTGCTGTGAACCGGTGCGAAAAATGGCCCAAAAAAATAAAAATAAAAACTTCTGGCACCGGTTCGGTTTCAAAACCGGTGCCAAAAATGCCCCAAATAAATAAAAACTTCTGTCTCTAGGTGTTTGGTCCACCCTTACTCTTCCCCAAATCCGACTGTCTCTGTCTGTGCAGGACACTATGGCTCGGACAATGTGGACGGCACCAAACCCCGATTATAGGGCAGACGGCGCATCTGACGCACCGACTGAGGAGGGACAAGACCATCCTCCGGGTGCACCCAGCACTCCGAGTGATAGCATCTTGGAGGACTCTGACGAGAGAGACGGCGAAGAGGCCATTCAATCTGGCTCTGAGTCGAGCTCTTTGCAGGCGGATGCCGACAGTGAGAAAGACGAGGCGGTCTCGTGGCCGGATAGAGGCAACCCTCTTGAGACCCACAAGTCTACCAGGGATAGGGCTGCGCTAGAGGCGGACTTTCAAGCCTTTGTAGATAGACGTCCCGTAGGGGACGACTGGGAGAAAATTGTGCCGCTTATAGAGGCCACAGTCGCTTGGGAGGATGATATTGACCATGCCGATAACTATTTCGGCTGCTATGAGGCAGTATTTAGAGCCGGCCTCCAGTTCCCCCTCCGTAAAGGAATAAAAGCCATACTAAGGGGCTATGACTTAGGTGTATGGCAGCTCACCCCTAATTCGTGGGTGAAAATCCTTAGTTATATTGCCGCCTGTGAGCTACAAAACATAGAGCCCGGCTGGGAGGCGTTTGCTCACATGCATTATCTAAGCCGTGCATCAAGCGGCTTAAGGGCGTGGTATTTTTTAACCACACATTCGGAGTATTTGATGACGCTTGACAAGCCATCTAAATGGAGCAACTAGAAGAGCAAGTTATATCTGGTCTCCTCTCTCAGCAGACGTCAAAATCATTTACTCCGTCGGTATAACAAAAAATCGGATCTATTGGGGAAGAAGTGCGCGCTGCCGCCTGTCCCTGATAAGGGTTGGTCTCAGATACTAGAGCCGGAGTTTTTTAAGACAACCACCATGCCCCTAGATGATGGCACACAAATAATCGTACCTAAAAATTGGGTACACTATCCGGACTGGCTTAAGGACGCATCGTTTCTCTCCGCCTGCGACCTTAGTACCATGTTTGAGAAACGTACGTTGGCCACCTAGCCGGCACCTTAATGCTGCTTATATTGTTTTGTGTAATTTAATTGCAAGTTGTCTAACAAGCTGGTGTTTTTGCAGAAAAAGCTCTCACAATGGTTGATGTTGAGAAGCCGCCTGCCAGGTTTGCTGCCTGGATCAGGAAAGCTCAGCTAGAAAAGAAAAAAGGCCCAACTGGCGACCAAAAATGATGGGGTAAGCTCCGCCTACCCCTTTTCACTTGCATATATATTTTTATGATTCTGGGACGGCATATCACCAGTTGTAACCCATGTGTTCCACTTTTAGGGTGGAAGCAAGAACATTCCAAAATCCATCACCAAAATGCTCAAAAGGAAGCCTAAGGAGTCTACTAAAGGCTTCCCCAAAGATAGGATAGCACAGCAAACCCAGGTAGCATCTTCCTTGCCGTCTGGGAAGACCGACCCACTTTCGCAGGCAAGAGCGTCAAAGATCTTGGCCTGAACCTAGATTTGGTCGGCAAAGAGCCGGGCGTCCCTATGGCACCGAAGAGTGGAATGCCACTCGATGCTGCAACCGATTCTGCAGCGGGTGGGGGTGAGCAGACCCTTCAGCATGGACCTCAAGGTATGATTTCCTTTGAACCCCCATGGCCGCTTGGGCCTACACGAGTCAAAACTCATTTTTCTCAGTCAGGAGGTTCGCCCTGTAGCCGGTACTCTATAGGTGTCGATTATATTGCTATCTCACAACCCCCTTCTTGTGGTGCAGGTGCCTCCTCTAGGATGTTGGACGTCCAATAGTATACCAAACGGATGTTGAGAACTATCACCCGGTTCGAAAAGGAGTTAATTCTTGGGCTGCACCAGGTTAACCTGGAACGCATCACCGCCTTACTGGCGGAGGTAACTTGTCTTCAAATTTTTTTTTCAAGTGCTTATTTTTATCATGATGCCGGCTAATTCATTTCTTTGCTGCTTGTACCCTTGGAGGCAATGCTTAGGGTAGACGGGCTTAAGACTCCGATTAACAAAAAGTAAGAGGTAAGAGCCGCCAATAAACGGGCGACTGAAGCGAGTACAAGGCTGAGCTCGAGGTGGAGCAAGAGCAGTTGGTGGATGAGAATGATAAAGATTGTGAGGAGCGCATGAAGATATCGTGGAACCTCATCCATCCGGACTTCGACTTGGACTACATTGGTCTAAGGTACAACTATGCCACTGAGGTATACGATGCCCGGACCTTAGGTCTGCTAGAGCCGGCTCCTTTTAAAGAATGGGCCGGCATTGAGCCGTCTAATAAGAGCAGGAAGAGGGCGAGGGCGAGCTCAATGATTAGCAGGAGGACCAAGTGGCGGTTAGCCTTAGCCAAGTTCAACCAGGGCAAACAGGAAATGAGCTCCCGTCCGGCCATGACCAGTCGGTGCCCCCGCCTCAGCAAAATCAGCAAAATTAATCTCCCTTTTTCTTTCGGCCTTTGGCCGTTTGTATCTCCGGCCTGCGTGTCGAATATTTTTGTAATTTATAACAATATTTACTTTTCTGGATGTGGATCCGGTGTGACAATCATCCTCTCGTTCTAATGGTCGGGTTTAGTTATGAAATAGCCTACTGAGTCGGTTTTATCAATTTTTTCAATTCTTGCAATTTTTTTATTTTTCTATATTTATGCTTTGCTTTTGCCTAACTTACTAATTGCATGCGGCAACAAACAAGCCGATTGGTCTCTTGCCCCTGGACGGCTGTGTGGTTGGTTTCCAAAATAGATTGATTGAGGAACTTTTGAACCAAGCACAATCGTCCAAGATTCAGGCGATACTATCTTGAACACCTAGACGTTCATCGTTTGGGTTATCTATGAAATTGGGACTTGATTATCCATGAATATACTCAAGCGTCCTTTTTCCCCATTGGGAGGACTTTTTGAGTTACACAATTATTACAGGATTTTAGTCTAAGTTGGAATGACGGTCGGTTATAGGCTGAAGTCTCTGAGACATGCAGTTTTGTTGCGCTGTTTAGGTTCCATTTTAGGTTATTCAGGTCAAATTTCTATGAATTTGGCCTTATTGGGTCAATTAGTCTTTGTCGTTTGTGTTTGAGTTTATAGAGCAATGTGCCACCCAAATGGGAGATGCTCTCTGTAATGAAATCACCCGGATGGGCGTTGCTGGATGTCATACTATTGTTGGAGCAGACGGTTGGTTTAGATTTTGCCATCTGCACATTGCACAGGCGGTGTTCCCATCGGAAGACATATCTAATAAAGCACATATAATCAAAATTGAAAACAAAAGGCAATTTTTCATTGATAGGCTTTTCATTTACAAAAAATTTACAAGTCTTAGAAGTAGAACATCTTTAGATTGTCTACACTCTAAGTTATGGCTAGCTTCCTGCCATCTGGAGTTTCCAGGCGTTAGGTTCCGCCTCTTACTTCTTCATAGATCTGTTAGGGACCTTCCTAATTGGGCGTCAACTTACCTTGCTCATTGGCCCTATCGGTTGCCTCAATTTTCCGTAACATAAAGTCCCCTACTTTCAAGGGCCATTTGTGCATTCTTTTGTTGTAGGCTCTTGCCATTTTCAGACGGTATATCTCATGACGCAAGACGGCATTGCCAGTGCGTTCTGGGAGTGAGTCCAATGCTAGCCGCATGGCCTCCCTGTTTGCCTCTTTATCATATAACATGACTCGAAGAGTCGGCTCATAATGCTTAATACGCAAGACGGCTTTGGCACCGTACACAATGAGGAATGGGGTTTTGCCAGTTGCCCCTTTTGCTGTTGTTCTGATGGCCCACAGGACATGAGTTAGCTCTTCTGCCCATAAACCACCAGCCCTTTCAATTTTCTTTTTTATGTCGTCTGAGATTAGCTTGTTGAAGGCTTCAACTTGGCCGTTTTCTTAGGGACGGGCGACTGATGCAAAACAGTGGGAGATCCTAGGTCTCCCAGCCAATTCTTAAGGGTAGGCGCCTCAAATTGAGGGCCATTGTCAAAAACCATAGACATAGGTACCTCGAACCGGGTGATGATGTTCTTCTAGATGAAGGAGATGACATCCTTTGTCTTAATGTTTTTTACCGTCTCTACTTCTACCCACTTGGTGAAGTAGTCAATGACAACTAGAATATACCGCCTTCCGCCTGGCGCAGGTTTATACGGACCCAGAATGTCCATGCCTCATTTGGCGAATGGTACTGGGCTATTAATGGCCGTCAGATCAGTGGCCGGACGGTGTATGAGTCTGCCGAATCTTTGACACTTGTTACAATTCTTCACCATTCCCATGGCGTCTGCCTCAAGAGTGGGCCAAAAGTAGCCTTGCCACCTGGCCCTTTCTGCTAGAAACCTGCCGCCAATGTATGAGGCACAAAAGCCCGATTGCAGATCTTCCAGAATCTCTTGCCCCATTTCTAGGGTGATGCATTTCAAAGGAGATTGCAAAAAACCCATTTGAAAAGCTTTCCATTGTGGATCTCAAAGTTGGCCGCACGTTTTTTCATTGCAGCCATTTCTGGATAAGTGTCGTCTAGCAGATAAGCCTGGATACCATCCATCCAGGTTGAACTCCGGTCAAGAACTCCAATGGGATCTTCCTCAATACTTCGTTTTTCCATTACCTCCCAGAAGACTGATCGAGGCGCATCACAGGAGGCGGATGACGCCAACCTAGAAAGAGCATCCGTCTGATTGTTCTCCGACCGGGGCACTTGACTTAGATGAAATTCGTCAAGTGTCCCAACTTTTATCCTGACCGCCTGCAAGTACTTGATCATAGCTGTATGGGTGGCCTCATAGTCACCATGGTATTTGCTAACAACAAATTGAGAACTAGAGTAGGCGTCAATTTTTCTTGCCCCTGCCGCCTTGCACATGCGGATGTCGGCTAACAGGGCTTTATATTCTGCCTCATTATTCGAGGCCTGAAACTTGAACCGTAGTGCATACTCATATTTGTCCCCCTCAGGAGACTGACATATTATCCCTAAACCACAGCCGTTCATAATAGAGCTCCCATCTACATACACCTTCCAAAACTGATCAAGATTGTCCGGTTCAACCGGCCTTGTCATTTCAACAATGAAGTCGGCGAACGCCTGACCCTTCACTGCCTTTCTTGGTTCGGAAGAGATTTCAAGACTTTGTATTTTAATAGCCCATTTGAGCATTCGGCCGGATGACTCTAAAGTTGTCATTGGCCGCTTGAGGGGTTGGTCTGTATAGACTACCACCGGATGTTCCAAGAAGTAAGGTTTCAACTTCTTGACTGCCATGAACAAGGCGAGACCAAATTTTTCAATCATAGAGTACTAGAGCTCTGCATTTCGAAGCATATGGCTAATGAAATAGACTAGAAGCTAATTGTCGTCTCTCACAGGAAGGAGAACAACACTGAGAGAATGATCTGAGACAGCTAAGTACATGTAAAGCGTCTCCTTGGGCAAAGGGATGACAAGCCTGGCAAGGAGTGCAAATGCTCTTTCAATTTTTGGAAGGCCGCCTCAGCATCATCCCCCCATTCAAACATGGTCTTCTTTCTGATTGCTTGGAAAAAATAGAGGCACTTGTCGCTTGACTGGCTGAGGAATCTCCCCAATGCCGCCAGACAACCAGTTAATTTATGAACTTCCTTTACAGTGCGAGGTGACTTCATGTCAATAATCGCTTGTATCTTCTCTAGATTAGCCTCTATCCCCTTTAATTAATCAAAAATCCGAAAAACTTTCCAGACTTAACACCAAAGACACACTTCTTGGGATTGAGCATGACCTTGTGCCGCCTAAGTGTGGTGAAGGTTTCTTAGAGGTCAGCTAGATGATCCGTCTGTAGCTTGGATTTGACTATCATGTCATCAATGTACGCCTCTACATTCCTTCCAATCTGATTAATGAAGACCGAGTTAATCATATGTTGGAAAGTAATAGGCGTATTCTTCAAGCCAAACGGCATCACGGTATAGTAGAATCCCCTTGATCAGTGACGAATGTCGTCTTCTCTTTATCATTTTTCCACAGGGATATCTGATGAAAGCCAGAATAGGCATCTATAAAACTCATCAAAGCATCTCCGGCTGTTGAATCGACCAGAATGTCGATCTTTGGAAGCGGGTAACTGTCCTTCGGACATGCCTTGATCAGATCAGTGTAATCAACACACATGCGCCAGGTACTATTCAACCCATCTTTTTGTAAGAACAACCTTCGCAACCCAATCTAGGAAGTGACATTGCCGAAAAACCCCAGCGTCTAACAATTTTTAACCTCGGTGGCTGCAGCCTGAGATCTCTCCACGCCGCAATTTCTTTTCTTTGCTTAACATGATTCTTTTTTGGATCCACGGCGAGTTAGTGGACAGCAAGATTCGGGCTGATGCCTGGCATCTCTTCCACTTCAAAGGCAAAAATGTCCTGGAATTCTTTCAGTAGATGGTGCAAGTCTGCACCAGTTTTGCAAAAGCAACCGTCCCGACCTTTACGGTATGCTCTGGACGTGTGTCATCCAGAACAATGTCCATATGTTCTCCAGCCGAATGGAGACCGAGGTCATCTGACCGTTCCCCGATCAGTGATTGCTATTGCTTTTCGTTTTGGACAGCCACCAGCTGGTCGGCCTTTCTTTTCTTGCCGATTGCTGGTGGAACAGGCTCTTGCTCCTTAACATCGTCAAGGTATATTGTCTCCTCACCCTCGCCGGCTGTGACCACTGTGGGCTTGACATCTGAGAGGTAGCACTCTCTAGTTGTCTTCTGGTCCCCGTTTAGGGAGCTGACAGAAACCGTCATCTTTCTCAAATTTCAGCAGCATGAGGGATGGGATGATAACAGCCTTAGATTCGTTCAGAGTCGAACGACCCAAAATTAGATTATAGGCGGTCAACTCTTCCACGACTAAGAACCGGATGACCATGTGGCGGCCCTTTCCCTTCTCTCCTAGCCGGATGGGTAGATCAATCCGACCGACTGGGTGCACAACTCCACCCCCAAAACCAAGGGGTGAGTGACCTTGTGCATGATATAGGGCCTGTACTTCAGCTTGGACAGGCACTTGTAGCTGATGATGTCAGACGAGCTACCAGTATCAATGAGGATCCGGCCAACCTTCTGGTTGGCCACCTCGCATTCAATGACAATTGGGTCATCATGCGACCGGCGGACTTTGCCCCAATCCTTTTCGGTGATGATGACCTTAGGGAATGTGTCGGTTGACACCTGGCCCTTATCGACGGAGCTGATATCCAGCCGTCTAAAATGGTCCTTGGTGCCCCTGATTGTCGGCCCCCCACCGGCAAAGCCGCTTGCTATGGTATAGATCGACTCCTTATTAGTGTCTGAACTACTAGTAAGCTTTACTGGCTTTTTTGACGGTTGTCTAGGGTCCGTCTTCAGGGTCACCTTTGACTTGAGAATGTAAGATTTCAACACCCCCTTATTAGCTAATCCATCCAACATCCGCTTCAGGCTATAGCAGTCGTTGGTGTCATGACTAATATCCTCATGGAAGTGGTAGTACTTGTCTTTATTCCGGTTTTTGGCCGGACCTTTCATTACTGCGGGCTTCTCAATAGTCACCCGATCTTTTATCTCCATTAGGATGGAATAGCAGTCTTTGTTAAACTCATACTTTGGGACCTATGGTTTAAACTCTTTCTTTTTCTCATGGGACGGATGATCAGAATCCTCAACCGCCCAGATTTCTTTTCTCTTCTTGCTTTCTTCAGTGAGCCTGCTGTTCTTGCTGACTCCCTTTTTGTTTGTCGGACTTCCTTGAGTCCAACTGCTTGCTGGTGGATTAGAACACGGTAGCCTGTATATAGGCTTCTGCCTCCATCAGCACTTCTTGAAGAGTGGAGATTCTCTTCTAGAAGAGGTCAAATTTGAAAGCCAACCCGTCTTTTAGACCCTTGAAGAAGTATGTGTAAGCAACATCGTCAGACAGTCCTTGGATCTGGATTCTCACCAGATTCAACCGCCTGACATATGACCAAAGCCCCTCCTTGTCTCCTTGTTGTACCGCGCCCAATTCAAGGCTTGTCAATTTAGCGGGTATGTTCATGGAGAATTTTGATGCAAACAAGAAGCAAGCGTCCTAAAGTTGTTGATGCACCCAGCCGACAAATTGCCAAACCACTGCTGGGCGATGCCCTTTAGTGTAGCTGGGAAACACTTGCACCATGCAGCGTCATCCAGTCCCTGCAAGTACATGAGGTGGGTATATGCCAACAGGTGGTGTTCTGGGTTGGTGGTACCATCATAAGTACCACCATGACATTCTTAATCTTGGCTGGCTGTGCCATCTCAGTTATCTCCTTGGAGAACGCAGAAGGTTGTTCTCCAAGTTTTAGCAGACGGAGCTGCCAGTCCAATGGCTGGACGTTATATGTCGCCTGACCCCCAAAGAGAGCAGGCTGCATGTAAGGCTGGGCATATGGCCTGTATGGCTGCTCGGGCACATAGGGGGCCGAGCCGATCATTTGAGGTCCTATATGGATGGACGGGCCGCCCGACAGTATCTCTTGCACAGATTGAGAATACCTCATCAAGGTATTCTTTAAGCTGTCTGGGAACGTCGATGTTGAAGCCGAGTCAGACAGTTGGTGGTTTCTCCTTTGCTCAATAATAAGTCGAGCATCAGAGATAGTCTTCTTGCTGCCATCCGGCTGGGTATGCCGGATGGCCTTCCTCTTCCCCGGCTCGGGGAGGCGGAACTTGGTCCAATTAATCAAAGGCCTGGTTCCCTCCTTTGTTTTTGGGTGCGGAGTGGGCTCCCTATCCTTGATCGATTTAGCCTTCTCAGAGCGAGAGGACTTCTTAGCCGACTGACCTTTGTTGGGACCAGCCGTCCTCTTGGAGATTAGGTCCTTCATCTCTCCCTTGAAACTTGTCATGAATTTCATGAACTCATCTCGGGTGATGTGAGCAGACAGTCCTGCTGCTTGAGGCTGGCCGGATGACTTACTCGGACCTGCCTAACCATCGCCCCGTTCCTTGTTGTCTTTGGAACGGATGCGCCTTGTAATAAGGGATCCATCTGCGACCGCATATGTTTCGACCTCTGGTTATGTATCATGGTTTGAATAGACCTCTGTCGTAGACTGCTTATTCTCAGGAGGCAGTACAGTCTCTTGAGAAACCATCTTAGAGGTACTCTCCCCACAGACGGCGCCAAATGTTTTAGGGTTTTTTGTCCCTCGGGAGAGTTACGTCACCAAGACTGATTTCCCGCCGACTGTACCCGCAAAACAACAGAAGCTCCGGGTGTTTGGAGTTCCGCCTCCGACGATCAAGTTTGAAAGTGTTCGGAGTGATGTAAAAGTGTGGAAATTAAAATGAGATCTTCTCAGATTCCGAGATCATGTGATTTCTCTGTTTTCGAGAGAGTTGATTGTGTGTAATAAATGAACGTGTCCCCAAAATGGAGGAAATCTCCCTATTTATAGGATTATTGGTAAATGTGCCCCTAAATAGGTCATTCTGACCTAGATTTGGGGGGTTGCGCCGTTTTGCGGCTTTTTTCGTGAATTGGGCCCTGAAGGCCGCCTTTTCCTTACTAATTGGGAGTGCCACGTGTCAGCTGGGGATTGGTTCATTTAGAACCTCTCCTAGGGTGACACGTGTCACCTTCTGATTGGGCCACATGGCCTGGGTATTTTTACCCAAAACACTTTCAGTCTGGTAGTTAAACCGGCCACTATATGTACTGTTCTTAGCTTAGGTATGGCTAAAAAGTGGTCGATTCATCAATTAGATGTCAAAAAGGCCTTTTTACATGGTGATTTACAGGAAATAATTTATATGCATCAACCTCCGGGTTTTGTTGATCGGAGAGCACCCTCTTATGTATGTCGACTTCGTAAGGCTCTATATGGGTTGAAGCAAGCTCTTAGAGCTTGGTACTAGTGCTTTGCGAATTTTTTGGTCAAATTGGGTTTTGTCATTGCTAAAAGAGACAACTCTCTTTCCACTTTTCGACAGGGTGATGATATGGCATATTTTCTTCTTTATGTTGATGATATTATATTAGCTACCTCTTCTGACAGGTTGCGTGAGGGGATCATATCTCAGTTGAAAACTGAGTTTCCTATGTCTGATTTGGGCCCTTTGAGTTATTTTTTAGGGATTGCGGTGACCCGTACTCCTTCTTATTTGCTACTTTCACAGGAAAAGTATGTACAGGAGATTTTAGAGCGTGGAGGTATGGGCTCTTGTAAACCTGCAGCTACTCCAGATGACACTAAGTCAAAACTTAGTGCAGATGCAGGACCACATTTTCGGGATCTTACTTTGTATCACAATTTAGCAGGTGCTCTTTAGTATCTCACTTTCACAAGGCAAGATATTGCCTATGCGGTACAACAAGTATGTCTTTTTATGCATGATCCCCGGGAAACTCATTATGATGCATTGAAACGCATTCTACGTTATGTTCAGGGTACCATTTATCATGACTTACATTTATATCCATCTGCTTCTCATCGTTTGATTACTTACACTAACGCTAACTGGGGAGGTTGTCCCGATACCCGTCGTTCCACATTGGATTATTGCTGCTTTTTTGGGGACAACCTCGTTTCTTGGTCATCTAAGCGTCAACATACTTTATCTAAATCGAGTGCAGAAGCAGAATATCGAGGCGTCGCAAATGTTGTCTCTGAGGCATGTTGGCTTCGTAATCTTTTACTTGGGTTACATTGTCCTCTTTGACAGGCTACTATCGTTTATTGTGATAATGTCGGTGCTATCTACCTTTCTGGCAACCCGGTACAACACTAACGCACCAAGCATGTGGAGATGGATATTCATTTTGTTCAAGAAAAGGTTGCTTTAGGACAAGTTCGGGTCCTAACGTTCTTTCTAGATATTAGTTTGCGGATATTTTCACAAAAGGCCTATCACAAGACTTATTTTTGGATTTTAAATCCAGTCTTAGCGTACAACCTCCTCCCGCTACGACTGCAGGGGTGTGATAGATATTATAGTTATGATAATATTTATTGCAGATTAGGATAATATTTGTATATATTTTGTATCCTTATCGTACTAGGATTACGAGTCTTGTAAAACTCTATATATATTGATCAATAGTACACACTCCACATTGAGGAGTTTTCCCGAAATCTAATACATATATATTCTTGAATCTGCTTAAGCAATGTGGTCTTAAGAGAACAGTGCATACAAAACTTGATTTGTCAAATATAAGTTTACCTTTATATATATTAATTAATTACAAATTAATATATATCAGCTGTTAAGCCCTAATATTGTATTTAAGCTAATGGGCCAATGTTAACGGTGAGTATGTTAATTATCAAAAGATGCTACAATATAAACAATAACATGATCTGTTTAACTATCACATTTTTATTCCCCTATTCATTATGTATAAGCAACAACATGATATTTAATTTTTTTTTTTTTTTTGCCCTAATCATTAATTACATGAATGTCTTGTGATTTTCTTGGACAAAAATTATATGGGTAAAAATAAAATTATCTTTTCATTCAGGATTTCTTGATATGCAATAATAATTGAACGATCAATATCGCAAAGTAGCAAGGGATCGGATTATCACTATTGACGGACTATCCGCCCTTTATATAAATTCTTTTTGATCCTAAGATGGTCTTTTCGTGCACAATTTTTTTTTTTTCCGCCTTCAATGTTATGCCTATATGCCTCTTAATCTCTTATAGACCAATTCAATAATGCTAATTCTAAAAATAATAATAATTTAAAATTAAATAAATAAATAAATAAAAACTTGTATTCCCTCTGCCTTCAACGTTATTCTTATAATCTCATGATAAATATGGTTAACATAGTACTTGTAAGAATGAACACCATTTAAAGACAAGTAGTGTTAATTATATATCATGATGTGGATTAATGAGCTGCTTAGCAATTTATGATGAAGTTTATCACTGTCACATATTCAAACATTAATAATTACATGTATCATGCATACAATTCAGACGAATAAAAGGAAAACAATGCAAAGACGATCAAGAACAAAGAGTCATTGTAAAACCTACATGTAAGCTCTTCAGGATCGAGCATACCGTACAATTCAGCCTCGTGCATCTTGTTTGGTGGCAAATCTTTGCTGTTAATCTTCTTAGTTAGGTAATAAGTAATTAGTTCTTCATTTCTTATTGGTTCAAAATGATAATCGGGTGGAATCATATTCCAGTAACTTTCTGTTTCGGTTCTTAAACTAGCCATGATTTTTGCTTATGATGATACTTGAAGAACGTCTTTTTTTGTTGAAAAAAGAGTGAAGAGAATTTAATAAGATTTTGTTGCAAGAAAACAAGTACGGACGTACGGTATATATACTTATTATGCACGTCAGGGCAAGTTATTAGTCTATTTTAGCTTTAACACGGATTTATTTATATAAAAAGTGGATTAGGGTCAAAGATTTAGGTGGATTTTCGTTTATGATATTTTTTTTGAAGCGGTTATTGTGTTATTAGATAAATAAAGATAGAATTTATAGTTGTATTAATACAAATAAAAATTATGCCCTAAAATAAATATTGCATTTAGGATGTTTCTACTATGGTGATCCTTAAAATGACCACCTTTATTCTTAAATCCTATTGGTTGATTTTTCCTTTATTTTAAATGATTGGTCAAACCTCTTTTTTAATTTTTGTTCTTTTTCAAATTCTTTCTCTTATTTCCGAAAATTAATTTCTGATTTTTCATAAATCTTTTTCTTGATTTCATAATTATGTTATTAAAATCACTTTTTAATAAAATCCAAAAATAAGATTAAATTCAAAAAATTAAAATAAAAAAAATTATTCTTCATTCTACTTCAACGTTCAACAAGGTTTTTCATCCATGGATGAAATTAACCACGAATTCATGATCATGTCTTGTAAATACACTCAAGCATAGACACAGATTGAACATATGTCTCAATCGACATTGCATATGCGAAATTTTTCCGTTTTTGAAAATCGGGGTTCGTGCGAACCTTGGTTGTATCTTAATCCTAGGATAATAATACATTTTAATTGGATAATCTTAATCAAGTGATGCAAAATCGTCGATTACACGTATTCGAAGATCTTAACTTTTCACTTTTTCAATAATCTGGGTTTGTGAGGTAAATCTTGAAAGATTTTGTATAATATTTTCTTCAAAACCCTGTTTGATCTAAAAAAACGAAGACGAAATTTTAAATCTTATTTTTGTATAAGGTATTCACCTAAATAATAATAGCACATTACCTGTGATGCACATCTTGATTAATTATTGCCTACGACCATATGTCATTTTGGATTTACAAATTTATTCACGCTCTAATCTTGTTACTTTATGTTGAATTACTTTCTTTTTATAACTTGGATTAGTCAAATATATGTATGGTTACTACTCTTGCTTAACATTCTAAAATACCCTATAAATGGTAATTTCCTTTTTATATAGTGATCACATGATAAAGTTACCATTATCACAAATTCTTCAAAAAGTGGGTGTATGTTAATTTATTGTAAAACGGGTTAAAGTTACTTTAAAAGTACTTAAAGTTACCCTTTATACTGCAAAAGTTATTATTTTTCTATTAATAAATTTTATCTTACAAAAAATTTAAAATGTATTAGATTAATCATATTAGTCTTTATAATATGTAAATATGTAATCACGTATCTATAAGAAATTACACATTAAAATAAAATTCAAACCAACGATAAATTAAAAAGTTACCCTTTAAGTGGTTAAATTTACCATAAAAATAATTAGCGTTACACTTAAACGGTACGTTTTAAAATAAAATTAATGTATACCCGTTGTACACAAGACTTTGTAATAGAAGGGTGTGTTACTGTGTTAGAATATATTTTGAATATATTCTATTATAGTGTATATATCATATTTGTTAAGTTTGTATTTATCTCCTCATTGTCAGCTAGGTAGTTTCCATAGTTGTAGTCTAATCAATCTATACAATATATTAAAAGACGTTTCTTTAAAAAGGAAAGGTGTTGTGGCACTCTTCAAAGTATTTGCATAATGACAATGCCATGTCACTATTCAAAGGTTTATGCGCCATATAAGCGCGCCACTTCATTTAACAAAATAAATTATGCTTTAACCTCCAAAATACAAAGGTCATACATTTACCATCTCAACCAACTAGCAACCCAGGACATCGCCTGGACCACACACTAGTTATCTTATTATACTTGTGTATTTGGTATATATATTTATAGCTTAACAAATATGATATATACACTATAATAAAATATATTCTAATAGCGTTATCTATTATCATAACATATGCATATAAGTGAAGGAATGTAATTCCACGAGTCTTTTCATTGAACTTTTTCGTCTATTATCATAACAAGATACAAGCTATTAGTTAGGAAAATATTTTACTAATCATATGCGTGACTATAACTACTGATTGCTAGGAATTAGGAGATCAACTACACAAAGATGATACTATAAAAGCTTACAAAAAGGAGCCTAAATATATACTAGCTATAAATACAAAGATACAATATAAATAGAATATATATTCAAAATATATATTATTTAAGGCATAATATATTTTAACTTATTCTAACAATAAGTGTATTCATATCAGATCTAAGCAATACAAATTAGTTCACATATGAGCGATAATTTAGATATAATTTGTATCAATAAGATGGTATATATATTTTTCAATGAATGCTTTTATCAACTTAAATTAAACTCAGAACTTTTGGGATTACATAATATATGAATTCCGTAATAATTGTAATATGTTATTTATATTTTGAAAGTTAAATTTTAAAATTTATATTAATATTTTTCTTAGAATCATATTAATTAATATCCCTTTTATATGAACCTAATTTAAGATCACTAAATATTATATTCTACCACTTATTTGGATAGGATCAATATATGTAATACAATTTATGATGATAAGTAATTAACTATAATAACTCGATTTAGTGAAAGCATAATTTTTTAAATTGGCATAGTGTAAGATTTGTAATATAAGTTTGGTCTGGCAATCTTTTATCAATATTAAAAGGCATTTAAACTTCAATTGTTAAATTAACCATATATATAATTGTTGATTAGCTTTTTTTTTTGGAAAAAAAATATTATAGTATTATTTTTTTAATTCGCAAAAATCACGCTAGTGCCAGATTAAATGAAAATTTTGAAGGTCGTTATTCGTTGAAATTTAATTAGTTGAATCACATTTTAAAATAAATACTTAATGACATAAGCTTGGCATATATTGTTTTATAATGTAATGACCTATAATGTATACAAACATAACATTTTGTTGATAATAAACATGTTAAAGTCTTCAATGTATTTCAGATCAATTATTAATAGTTAAATTGAATTTACATTGATAATCTAATGAATATTGTTTGATGATAACATAAATATAATCACAAAAGTCATAATCATAGCATTCAATATATGATTATAAAACTCTTTATGGTTGTAAACGAATAAACAATAAAATTGTTTGTTATAGGTAATGTCCTATTAGAATATTGGTAAATACCTAATACAAAAACAAGATTTAAAATTCCACTTCGTTTTTTTAGATCAAACAAGATTTTGAAGAAAATATTTTATGGTTTCTTCCAAGATTTGCTCCCGAAACCCAGATTATCGAAAAAGTTAAAATTTAAGATTACGAATACATATCATCGCCGATTTCGCATTGCTTGATTGAGATTGTCCAATTAAAACGTATTATTATAGGATAAGAAACAACCCGGATTAACACGAACCCCGATTTTCGAAAACAAAAAAAATTCACAAATGACGTGTAGATCGGGGCATGTGGTCATTCTCCGTTGATGCGTGAGTGAATTTAAGGAACAAAGATCATGAATTAGTAGTTAATTTCATTAATGGATGAAGAACTTTGCCGAACGTTGATGAACAATGAAGAACAATTTTCATTTTAATTTTTTTAATTTAATCTTTTTGGATTTTATTAAAAAGTGATTTTAATAAAATAATTATGAAAAAAAATTGAAAAACCAGAAATTAATTTTCAAAAAATAGAAAATGAATTCAAAAAGAAAAAATTAAAAAAGAGGTTTAACCAAGGATTTAAAATAAAGGAAAATCAACCAATAAGATTTAAGAATATTAATGGTCATTTTAAGCATGACCACATTAAAAATTTTATTGCATTTAGTATGAAATATTGAAATATTTAATTTCTGCTAAGAAAGTAGATTTATTTTATAAATTACGTTTTCTTGAGAAAAATCTTAATGTGTTAATTTTCCAAAAAAATTACAGCCTATCCCTTTTATTTTGGAAAGAAATTTACATCTTATCTAATTTACTCTTAATATTTAATAATCAAAAACTTTTGCATGCCCTCGATTTACAGTAATTTACTATACATCGAGCATTTTACATGTGTGAAAAGTAATATTAGTTTTTTTTTTCAAAAGTAACCCTTATTTTCACAAAAGTGACCCATATTTATACAAAAGTGACCCATATTTTCACAAAAGTTATCCATAACAGTTTTTTGTTTATTTTTTTCAAAAGTGACTCATTTTTTACAGAAGTGACTCATATTTTAACAAAAGTGACCCAAATTTTCACAAAAGTTATACATTAAAATTTCTTATAGCATGAAAACATAAAAATATCAACAAAAACAAACAGAAAAGTTAAAAATTTAAAAATTTGGTCACAAAATTCTTAAAATGTAGCTTCAATTTTTTCGTTTGAACTAGTAGGAGGAGCAATTATCTCGTTCTTTGGAACCTTAACATTCGCTATTATAATCGAAAAGTAAAATTAAAATAAAAACTAGATGAACATACCTTAAAAAAATTAAAATTGAAAAATAGATGAACGTATATCTCGTAATTTGGTTGTAGAAGAAGAATAAATGAACAAAACAGCAAACTTAATCAAGATTCAATCGAAAAAAGAGAACGAAATCATAGAACAAAAGATGGAGAAATAGAGAGAGGAGAGAGAAAAAAAAAACACAAGAAAGAGAAAGGGAAGTAGGGATCCAGGAGGAGAGAGAAAAATAAAAATAAAAATTCTTTCCAAAAACTTCCGCCACACAGTAAGTTAATGTAAGCCGGATTTTTTTTTTAAATTTGTCTTTAATAATATCCACTAAAATAAATTGAGTTTAAATTTCACAGTTAAGTTTTCTTTTCTACGTACATTTTTATGAAAAAAATAAATCATTATTTGCTAATTTTCCTATATAAATAGTTACGGGCTTATGCGGCTAAAACTATATGCATACATACTTCTTTTTTAAATGATAAATACAAAGTGTAAATACAGAATACATTTTTTTTAATTGATAAAATATACATTGAATTGATCATTTAATTACTACTCTTTCAGTTCCTTCTTATTTCTTTAATGGTTTCACAAATTCTCCAAAAAGGCGGGTGTACGTTAATTTATTGTAAGACGAATCAAAATTATTTTAAAAGTATTTAAAGTTACCCTTTATACTACAAAGTTATTATTTTTTCTAATAATAAATTATATCTTACAAAAATTTATAATGTATTAAATTAATCATATAGCCTTTATAGTATGTAATCATGAATCTATAAGAAATTACACATTAAAATAAAATTCAAACCAACGACAAATTAAAAGTTATTGTAAGGGGTTAAATTTACCATAAAAATAGTTAAAGTTACCCTCTAATTGATCATCTTACAATAAAATTAACGTTCACCCGCCTTATACAAGACTTATTATTATATTTTTATAGTCAACTTTATATAACTTTGACTATAATAACTAACTATTATTAATATCAATTATATGATCATGTGAGATATCTTGAAATTATATATATATACATACAGGTGCACGGTGCACTCAACTAACCCAAGGTTAAATTTTACTTTTCATTTGAACCCGACTCAACACCCAACTTGAATACCCGATTTGACATCTCACGATCTTGTTTAAAATATTATTGTTTGAAATTATAGACAATGCTTAGTAAGTAGATCATTTGGCTAAAATTGTGTGGAAAGTCATTTACGAGTTTGTGACTGTTGAGCCCATAAGCAAATTTTCATGTGAGTGAAAGTGTAATGGCTGTTATCCATCCCACATTTAAAGAGTGTAAAAGTGAAGAAGAGTACTAGGGTGTATATCACTGTATCCGATATTCCCACATTGAAGAAAAGAGAAAGTTGTGTCCACCTTATAAGGCTAAGGGCTACTCTGTTCCTTCATTGCCATATGGTTTTGAGGTGGAGCCTCCTTGGACTTATAAAGTGGACTCTCATGGCGGATGAGATCTAAAATAAAAAAATTTAGATAAGATCCAGACCCATATTCTAGATGCAAATGTGTTTTTTTTAGATAAGAATAACAAATGTATTTTTTTTTTTTTTATTATTTGACTAGATTTAACCCCGTTTTTTTTAGATTTCATTTTGTATATTTCATGTAATCTCTTAATATTTAATAACTTTTTTTTTTGTATTAGCTATTCAATTTTTTTTTTTACATAAATTTAAGGTAAATTTTTTTCTTAAGTTTAGAATTATTTAATCAATTTTACTCTTATTCATTTATTACTTATAGAATTTGTTTTGTTGTAACTTTCAAGTTTCCACGTTATCACTTAAAACTGATTTCATATAGTTGGGGCTGACAAACTGGCATTTACGGAATACATATTACTATGACTAATTGGCTAGTGTAGACATGAGATGAGAATAGAAAAACAATATTTCTAAGAGTTGGAAATTTTATTTGACCTAATGACTATGAGTAATTTACATATGAGCCATTTCTTCTTATATTTTTGTCCTTTGTCTTGATTGTTTATCTTCCATGATCCAAGACACTGTCAATAATAAATCTTGGAAACCTCTTAAAATTGCTCAAGACATTAACATCTCTCATCTTTTCTATGCGGATGACGTTTTTCTTTTTGGAAAAGCTACTCATTCAAATATTAATGTCATGATAAAAATTCTTAACAATTTTAAGGCCATTTCTGGTCTTAGTATTAACATAATGAAATCTTCAGCTATTTTTCCTTCTAAAATGAATTTCAACGTCAGGAAGTCTATATGTGATATTTGTAATATTACTAATTCTTCTAATTTTGGTAAGTCTTGGTATTACTATTAGTCATAAACGATTAAATCATTCTGACTATTTTCCTTTACTCGATAAAACTTGCTCTAGAATAAAGGCTTGGCAAGCTAAACTTTTAAACATGGCTGGGAGATGTACCCTTATCAAATCGATTTTAAACTCGTACCCCGTTTATAACATGCAAACTAGTAAGTTTTTCAAACATATTGATTAAATCTATGTTATTGTTGACTTGAAATATTTATCAAAGTCCAATGAATGATTCATAGTTAAGCCACGAGACAATGACACTTGGCATTACAGTTTTTCGCCAAGTGTTGTGCCACGTAAGCAACAAATAGATATTATTTTGACACATGTGATGCTAATTAAGTTACTTGAACTTTGGATAGATTTTGTAAGATTAAAATGTTGTATAGAGTTTTATTATCGACATACTTCTAATTTTTTTATATATACAAATTAAATTAATAATCACTTTTAATAAATATCATATAACTCGGTTCTATTTCCATCATAAAATTTTTTTTAAAAAGTTTTTTAGAATAAAATCCATTTTTAATATTTTTAATTTATTTAAAAAATAATAGAGTATCAGTAAAAATAATTTTAGTTTTGGTAAAAATACTTACAGTTCAGGAATGATAATTAAAATTCAATAAAAATAATTTCAAGTCATACGGAGTAATAATATGTGAAATGTTGCAGCTAAAAACTTAATAATGTAAGTTCTTTAATGTTCTACAACCAACTAATTTCTATATTTAATACTAAAGCAATAACCACTTAGTTATATTTTTCCTCTTAAATTCTCTCCATAATTAATACCAGCTTCCATCATCGATGTCCCTTCAGTTTAGGATTTTTAAGTTCTTTATACCTCTTGATAACATCTGCACAAATATCACTATTTAATTTGAATCCCATTCACAATTCCATAACATTGTTTATGTGCCATCAAATAATGTACATTTCAAAATCTAATAAACCTTAACAATAGTTGCAATTAGAGGACAACAAAATTGTAAATAAGAAGAGCAACCACAAAGGAGTAAAAATAAACAGTCTCTTCGTATATACATTTTTTTCTTTTTAAATAATAATAATAACATAGGAAGTATAATGCATTAGAATTATTTTATTCAAAAAAATAAATAAAAAAATAACATTACAGTTTTTTGTTACAAAAAGAACTTTGAATTAAATGATGATATGTTTAATGAAAAAAAATATATTAACTATATTAATGAGAGTAAACATAGTAATGAGGGTAAAAAAAGTAAATACATATTTCCGTCTGATGCGGGAGCAATAGTCCAATATGGATTTTCTTGATAATTTATGGAGTTTCTAGAAACCTACACTATCTTTTAGTTATTATTAATTATTAGGATTTTTGCCTATGGTTTTTTACCTTTCACTTGAAAGGATTTTTCTTATTTTTAGGTATAAGAGTTTAGTTATTAGGATATTTATTTGTTTAATATATTTATGTTAGGATAGATTTAGTAGTTGGTTACAAATATGATTAGGAGATTTATTAGGATTAGGATTCTTAATGTTATATCTTATTTTAAGATATGATTATTAGTTTCCTATCTTATCTTTGTACGATTTTTCACCCTATAAATATGGGTGCATATCAATAGTGATTTTTAATGAATGAAGAGAGATTTGTTTTGGGAATTAATCTTTTGAGCGTTGCTCGTTCGATTGTTAATAAAAAACATCACTTGTTGCAACTCGTGAGTAAATTGAACAAAAATAGTGAAGTGCGGTAGCTTTTTTTTCTTTTTTTCTTTCTTTTTTTTTTCTCTCCTATAGCTCCATTCTCTTTAAATTCACTGTAAAAAAATTCAATTATTAGTTCAAAGTTCAGTTCAATTCAGGTAATTTCAATTTAGTTTAGTAAATTTTAGTTCAGTTTAGTTATTAGTATTGTTTTGTTGTTGTTGTCATTATTGTTGTTGTTTTTGTTGTTGTTGTTGTTGTTGAATAATCAATATTATTATTCGCATTCGGTTATTTATTTTTATGAGTAACCCCATTTATTTATAAGAGTAATCTCTTTTGTCAATAAAAGTAGCCCAAATTCATTATGCAAGTAATATCAAGTAATAATTAAAAAAAATAAGTAACTTTATTTGTTCATTTGAGTAGCCCATGTTATTTTGTTTTAACTAATAAAAGAATAAATCCACTTATTTAAAAAATTAACCCCATTTTCTCATTTAAGTAACCCAAATACGTCAAGGTAACCCCATTTGCTCATAATGTAAACCCTAATTATGCTTTTATATTTAAAATTTTAAACCGGGAAGGACACATGTACTCATCCTATTACACTTCCCTATCTTCTTTTCCAACCCAATGTGCTACATGTTGTATTACATTTTTAATTTTTTAGTACACTATTATCTTTCTTAACTCTTTCATTAAACATTGCATCTTCATCTCTCCTCTTCAAATTCAACCTTTTCCTTTTCTCTTGTTAATCTTAGTCCCTCCACCTTCAATTTTTTTTTTCAAGCCTCATTTTGAATTAAAGTCCCAAAAGCTTAATTTCTTTAATCATATTTTCGGTTAGACATTACACCCATAATGATTTATTGGTATTTTCTCACTTATCTCTTGATGCAATTTTTTATTAACAACCCGTGCATTGCACGAGCTAGAAGGCTAGTTATTTAATTAATTATCTTGATGACACGTTTATGTACTCATTTTTATATGTTATATTTATGTGATTTTATCATATTTTCTCCATATATTTAATCTTATAGAGTTATTTATTTTTTAGTAAAATTTGACTTTTACTACAAAAAAAAAAAAAAAAAAAAAAACCACATATTGGCTTTTACCACCTCCACTTTCAAAAGCTTAATTTTACTACTAAATATAAAAAATAAAAAAAATTAAAATTGGATTTCACCACCAACTAATGGATTCCATCCAAAAATCCGTCAGTGGGCCTACCATGTACATGTGTCACCATATTATTGGGTAAAAAAACCAAAAAAAAATTATTAAAAAAATTATAAAAAAAAAGGAAAACAAAATAAACAAACCAGCCAACCCCAGCCCCCACTGACAACATCCCCTCCCTAGCCCCCACCGCCGGACCGCCTCCCAGCCATCGTCGGTACCGGCTCCCCAACCCAACCCCACCAAAGGCACCCTCTTCCCACCCCAGCACAGCCCCACACCCCCTTCTCCATCGAATTATTCCGACCCCAAAAACTCTATCCCCACCGAATTTCAACCCCCTCCCCAACTTGAAAACCACCCTCTCCCATTATTCCACCACCGAAGTCAAACCCCCTTCCCTAGCCCCCACCGAATCCGACCCCCAAAACCCTAGCCCCACCAAATTCCGACCCTACCCCCCACCCGAAATACCCCCTTCGCCAGCGGTGGTTAGTTGCGCAGGCTATCGGCAACTGGGTCATAACGGTAGGAGTGGTGTTGATGTCATTGGCTGGTTTTCATGGAGGGTCGAGGGAGGTGAATGAGGAAATGTCAAAAACTGGGGCCCGCTAACGGATTCATGGACAGAATCCGTTAGTTGGTGGTAAAATCTAACTTTTGGAAATTTTTTTGGTGGTAAAATAAACTTTTAAAAGTAGAGGTGGTAAAAGCCAATAAGTGTTTTGTTTTGTTTTTTTTTTTTTTTTTTTTTTTTGTGGTAAAAGTCAAAATTACTTATTTTTCATGTTCGATTATTGCTGTCTTCAGATCCTTTTTCTTTGTTTTATAGAAATAAGCTATTGTATGAGTTGAGCAACAAAGTGAAGACGTAATTTGTGACAAAGTGAAGGAAATTTCATAAAAGAGCTCATGGCAGCGTACTCCGCAACCCGGTTGTGGCATGTAGCACTTCTCCGCGGCCTACTCGCGGCTAGCTCACAAAATATTAATGAAGAGGAAGAATCATGTTGGCAGCTTACTCCGCGGCCTACCCGCGACTCGCATTGCTCCTCCGCAACCTGGTTGTGGCTAGCTCGAGAACAACGATATAATACCCGAAATTGGCTGAGTTTTTGGAGTCTTAATTGTACATAACTACTTTAATATCTTGTAGAGGTGATAAAAAATCTCGGGCCGGACAGGGCCTTAACATCATATCTCGAGCTCAAACCCGCAAAAAAGTAGCGGACTTGTCGGGCCAAAGCGGGATTTTCGGGCAGGGTTCGGGTTTTTAACTAAAAATGCGTTTTTAGGCTTGCCCAAACCCGCCCTACTTTCGGGTCGGATCGAACTGGGTTAGCCGGCCGGGCCGATGTTGATCACCTCTAATATCTTTGCTTATGAATAGATGAGGTTAGGGTTAATAAGCGGAGCTGCCTCTTACGTTAGGTAAGTGTAGATTATTAGTTTTCTACATTCTTGCTACACTATAGATTAGAATAATAAGTGTTTAATGGAGATCTTGTTTTGAAGTAAGTATTTTCATCAATTCAACATGATTATTCTTTTACTTGTGAAGTGTTCTATTATTTATCATGTTTTGTTAGTTTAAAGTCTAGGGTTAGGTTGAACCCTAACCATGATTGACACTTGATTTATTCTTTTAAATCCTCAATTAAATAATTGTTTATGTCTTCATGCTTGATTGATTTTGATTTTTTTTTTTTTTTGTTAATCATGCTTAATTGATTGTGCTTATATGCCAATAATAGATTTAGGGATAATGGTTATTGTTATTATTCCATTGTCTTGATCGCAACGGGAGTTGGATTTTGATGGATTAGATTATTTTAATTAAGGATATGAAATTCTCCACAAAAGTAGGTAGAATGAATTGTTAAGAAGTTAAGGTGCCAAACTTAATGTACTCCCTCCGTTACATATACTCGCAACAATTACTATAAATGGCCGGTACACATTACTCGCAACAATTACTATAAATGGCCGGTACACATTACTCGCAACAAACTACTTTCTTTCCTTTTATGGCAACTTTTTAACGACAAAATGACTATAATTCCCTTACTTAAAATTTTATAAACTACTTAACTCTTTTAATCAGATTTGATTAGAATCAAAACAACATTAGAATAAACTAATGATTCCCACCAAAATCGTTCATAAGGATATATTTCATCATCTTCTCAACTACCACATTCATTGCTTTGCATTCAGTTCATCTCGATTATGATGAATTTATGGGTAGAAATATGGTGAACTCTCCAGATCTCAAACCCTAACCCTTATTCCTCAAATTTTTTTCTCATTCTCTCTCCTCTCTCGAGCTTTCTCTTTCTGTCGCCCCTTTCTCTCTCCTCTTCATTTTTATTTTATGGGCTTGATCTTCCTTCTACACTATCATGGCTTCTCCGGATGGTGACAAAAACGACCTATTCTCCTATGAGTCCCTTGGATCTGAAAGGGGTAAGCCTAAATCATCTGCTCAACCTCAAATGTACAAATGTCAGCGTGGAACTAGGATCTTCAAACCAGTTCCACGCACATCTATGATTGCTCGGAGGAAGATAATTGGGGCTAAACTCGCTGAGTACACCTCAAGCGACGAGGAGAATGATGAAAAGCCATCTGAGGCTGTTGCTGGTGAGGAACAAGTTGTTCAACCCACTTCTAGGTTAGATCTGGTAGTGAAACCAGATCTGGAGGTGCTTGATGATGGTGGATCTGACCTCCCACCTTCACAGCAGCAGATCTATGACGCTGAAGGTAAAAAAGATGTTGGTGGTGATCTTCAACCTACTAGTGGCGATGATACGGCGAGATCTGTTGAGGAGGTGGCCCTTGAGTCCCCTAACGCGCCTGAAGCGAATGACGTCCTTGCTGGCCTTTCTAGGGGAAGGAAGCGCGTTAGATCTGGGCTTTTAGAGGGGGGTTGAGCCAGACCAAGTGTACATGGCCTACCTATAGATGTTCTGGCCTTAGTACTACATCCCCCTTAACTAAGCTTGCAGCGTAACTATTTCTCTAAACCCTAATCCTATTCCTTTTCTGTATTATAATTATTCTTACTTATGTTGGTTGGTTGATTAAGTTCCATTTGATGGTATTTTTTGGTTGATTGGGTCCCTTTTATGGTTTTTGTTGGGTTGATTTTGTCGTTGACTGATGGCAGTTTTGTTTTTGTTGGGTTGATTATGTTATTGTTGGCTGATGGCTGATTGTTGTTCGCTGATTGTTGTTGTACATTATTGTTGTTAGCTGATTGTTATTGTACATGATTGTTGCTGGTTTAATGTTGTTTTGGTTGATTAAGATCCTTTCATGGTTTATATTATTGAGTCCCAAATGCAGAGATTGATTCTTGCTGGTATTAGTTTGTTGCCATGATTTTCTTGCTGGTATGAGTTTGGGGAATATTGTAATACATGGATGATGAGCTTAGTCTCTTCATTATGCCTCATTGCATACTATGGATGAGTTTGCTGTTGATGATTGTTCTGAGTCCCAAATGTTACTTGTGTTGTTGATGCATTGAGTCCTTCCCCATGTATGCATCATAGTGTCATAAGTATCCACATGATGAAGGGACTCATTTGACAACATTCCCTTAAAAAAGGATTGCTCCAAAAACTTCATACAGAGGTTGTTATTGAGGTACCTTGTTAAGGGGATTTGCTATGATTATAATACTCCTATCTGAT